>NC_135957.1:412573-618619 GCF_053455715.1 Rhinoraja longicauda
TACCCCCTGACTCCGCTATCCTTAAGAGCTCTATCCAGCTCTCTCTTGAATGCATTCAGAGAATTGGCCTCCACTGCCTTCTGAGGCAGAGAATTCCACAGATTCACAACTCTCTGACTGAAAAAGTTTTTCCTTGTCTCAGTTCTAAATGGCCTACCCCTTATTCTTAAACTGTGGCCCCTTGTTCTGGACTCCCCCAACATTGGGAACATGTTTCCTGCCTCTAACGTGTCCAAGCCCTTAATAATCTTATACGTTTCGATAAGATCTCCTCTCATCCTTCTAGGTGATGCTTCATGCCAGGGTCCTTCTTCAGACTGATTTAATATAGTTCAGTTTAGTTCATTGTGCAGTGAAGAGCCAGCTTGGCCATTCCATATGATCATGGCTGATCATCCAAAATCAGTACCCCGGTCCCGCTTTCTCCCCACATCCCTTGATTCCCTTAGCCCTAAGAGCGAAATCTAACTCTCTCCTGAAATCATCCAGTGAATTGGCCTCCACTGCCTTACGTGGCAGAGAATTCCTCGGATTCGCAACTCTCTGGGTACAAAGGTATTTCCTCATCTCAGTCCTAAATGGCCCAATCCCTTATTCTTAAGGACCAAATGTAGTCATCACTCTTCTGTGGCAGAGAATTCCACATCGCTGGTCGGCGCGGACTCGGTGGGCCGAAGGGCCTGTTTCCGCGCTGTATCTCCAAAGTCTAAGGTCTAAATTAAAGACCCATTGATTTCCTCCAGCGCTTTGTGTTTTACAGGGCAGTGTTGAGTTGTGTGTCAGAGAATGTATACATAAGCAACAACAGATGGTGGTAAATACACAAAAGGCCACAGAGTGCTGGAGTAACTGAGCAGGTCAGGCAGCGTCTCTGGAGAAAATGGATAGGTGACGTTTTGGGTTGAGACCCTTCTGCAGTACGCATCGAAAGTAAGCATAGAAACATAGAAAAAAGTGCAGGAGTAGGCCATTCGGCCCTTCGATCCAGCACCGCCATTCAATATGATCATGGCTGATCATCGAAAATCAGTACCCCGTTCCTGCTTTCTGCCCATGTCCCTTGATTCCGTTAGCCCGAAGAGCTAAATCTAACTCTCTCTTGAAAACATCCAGTGAATTGGCCTCCACTGCCTTCTGCGACAGAGAAATCCACAGATTCACAACTCTCTGGGTGAAAACATTTTTCCTGATCTCAGTCCTAAATGGCCGACCCCTTATTCTTAAACTGTGTGACCCCCTGGTTCTGGACTCCCCCAACACCTGGAACATTTTTCCTGCATCTGGCCTGTCCAATCCGTTAAGAATTGTATATGTTTCTATAAGATCCCCTCTCATCCTTCTAAGTTCCAGTGAATACAAGCCCAGTCGACCCATTCGACACCTCCATAAAGCACTCACCCTTCTCAAAGGCAGGGCACTGGAAACTGTTGTGCTACTTGAGTTTCAAAAGAAAATAATCAGTTATTGCGGTGAAATCACTTTACACACAGTACACCCCAGAAACCATGGGGTGAATCATGGGGCTTGGGTCGGCCCGCCACGGACCTTTCACCGTCCGGCATGGGCCCTGCAGACCGCAACATCGGGAGCTCGCAGGTCCCTGGCTGGCGACCGGCTTTCGGGAGCTCCAGCCATAGCAGCTTCGACCGCCCCGAAGCGCGACATTCGATCGACCCGCTCGCAGGACCTTCATCGCCCTGCGTGGCTCGGCCGCGGCACCTTCCATCGCCCGGTGGGGGCTCAGGACCTTCATGGGCCTGCTCGGCTCGGCCCTGGGACCTTCCATCGCCCGGCGGGGGTTTCAAAAGTCGGGAGCCTCGATCGCCTCGTGGCAGCAGTTTGACTGCCTGACCACGGGAGAAGAATGAGGAGGAGATAAGACTTTTCTTTGCCTTCCATCACAGTGAGGGAGTGCCTGGAGCAATCACTGTGATGGTTGTCTGTGTTAAATTGTAATTGTGTGTCTTGTGTTCTTTATTGTCTACTGCCGGACCCTGACGTGAGAGGACGCTGGCGCTGTTTGTTCACCACTTCTCCGTCAGGACAGATCTTTTGTTTGTTTGTTTTTATGTCTTGTTTGCTCTGTAAAGCGTCTTTGAGTATCTTGAAAAGCGCTATATAAAATAAATGTATTATTATTATTATTATTATTATTATTATTATTATTATTATTATTATTATTATTATTATTATTATTATTATTATTATGTGTATGTGACAAATAAATTGACTATTGACTATGATTACAAGGTCACATCAACAGCGCCCCGTGCAGAGAAACAGGCCTTGACCGGCTGAGTCTTCATCAACCAAGGCTCAGTTTAATACTGCACTAAAATCAGCAACGTTGCTTCATGTTTAGGCTTATTACTGTCACGCCTACCGAGGTACAGTGAAAGGTTTAGCGTGCCATCCAATAACATCAGATAGTACTGTACATAAATACAATCAAGCCAAGCTCAAGCACAAAAGGTGGAGCAAAGGGGAAGATACAGAGTGCAGAATATGATTCTCACCATAGCACACCAGTTCCACAGACAAAGTCCAATGTCCGCAATGGGGGAGAGGTGAATCGGACAGTACCCTAGCTTATGGAAGGACCGTTCAGAACCTATTAAGAGCTTTACCGTGCTATCTTTTGTACACTGGTTTTTAAAAAAATAACTAAAGCTTATTTTGGTATTAAACGAGTAAAATGGAACGCGTTGCCAGGGGTGGTGGTGGAGGCAAATACGATCGTGGCATTTAAGTGGCTTTTGGATCGGCACATGGATATGCAGAGAATGGAGGGATATGGAACACGTGCAGGCAGAGGAGATGGGTTTAACACGGCATCATGTTCAGCACGGACATTGTGGGCCGAAGGGCCTGTCCTTGTGCTGTACGGTTTTATCTTCTATGTATTTGATACGGGATATGGGTTACAACTGCGATTGCTGTGATATTTAAATATTTTAGCCTCTGGGCTAAATGTTCGGTGAGGAATTTAGTTTTGTTTGAGTAACACTGAGAAGCCGGTGATCCGGAAGATGTAATACCATGTATTCAATGTTATGTGGGCAATTTTGTCGAGGCTATACCTTTGTAACAGTAAATGAGAAGGAATGTGGTGCAGAACTTTAGCTGGGCAAGTGTCCCATTCAAAATACTCATTCTTGGAATAAATTCGTTCGAGATGGAATGGTTGCAAAAATACCGTCCAAATACCTACCATTGATCAACCTTTGTGACCCCACCTGTGCCTGAAGGTGGGTCTCGACCCGAAACGTCACCCATTCCTTCTCTCCACAGATGCTGCCTGACCTGCTGAGTTACTCCAGCATTTGTGTCTACCCTTTCACACGGGTTTAGTTAGTTTGAATTTAGTTCAGAGATACAGCGCGGAAACAGGCCCTTCGGCCCACCGAGTCTGCGCCTACCACACCAGCACGATCCCGCATAAACTCGGGACAATTTAAGGGCCTGTCCCACTTTAGGCGATTTTAAGGCGACTGCCGGTGACTAGGCAGTCGCCGACAGTTCGCCGGGTGTCGTGGGCATGATCGTTAGGAGTCTTCCAAGAATCGTAGTGGATCTCGGCGCGTCGCTGAAAAATCATCCGGAGTGAAATTTCTCAGCGACAGCTGGCTTGTCGCCAGGTATCGTTGCTTATTGTGGGCGCTGTCGCATGCTGTCCCCAGGTTTGCTAGGTTCTCTTAGATGCATTTAGAAGCACGTAATATTAAATTAAGTAAAGTCATTTCAAAATACCATAAAATGCTTGTGTTGAACCAATTTATTTACCGTCAGGACATTTGACAAGTAGATTGGAGGTGACAGTTTGACGGTCATGTAAGCGTGGGAATTTCACAATGTTTATGGCCATCAGCCATTACATTTAAAGTGGGCTCCCAACCCAGATATGCAACATAGAGATCAGATATACATCTCCCGTACATTTTCAAAGAATGCCCACACACTTTTCACAAAAGTCCACTTAACCACTTTTTAAATTATTTTTTTGAATACAGATATTAGTAAACTGGAAGTAAATCCAGTTTATGCCTTGTTACCGTGAAGCTTGGTTTTTAAGTAAGCCATACAAGATGTTATAGTTCAAAACTCTCAACTACTTACCGACTTGTCAGTGATTTCAGCCCCCTCTCCTCCCTCTCCCTTCCCCCTCCCTCCCCCTCCCCTCCCCCCACTCCACCCCCCTCCCCTCCCCCCACTCCACCCCCCTCCCCTCCCCCCACTCCATCCCCCTCAACCCCCCTTATCCTCCCTCCTCCCCCTCCCTCCACCCCCTCCCTCTCCCCCCCTCCCCCCTCCCTCCCTAGGAGATAGATTTAAACTTAAAATGTGAATAACTTTTAAAATATAACACCGATTTCAATGAAACTTCTTCCACTAGCACCAAAGGGACGACGGTGAGTAAGGTGGGCCTAAAATTGTTGCGCTATCATGTACCGTTTTGGCTGTAGTTCAGGAACAAACAAACAAACGAGAGTTTTAGTGTACAGATGTCCCAGACAGAATAGTGAAACTCTTACTTGCAGTAAGAATTGTAGACATGTGCAGGCAGAGGAGGTTAGTTGAACTTGGCATCATGTTTGGCACAGACATTGTGGGCCGAAGGGCCTGTTCTGTTCTGCGTTCAATGTTCTACGAACCACGCGTCAGGTGACTGCAGGTCAGGGAGATTCACCATGAGCCGAAGGCTAAGCAAACAACATGAAGCCTCCAAGGCAATGAAAATCCACTTGGAGCCAACATTGCGATGTTTGCCCTGTGGGGCAATGATCTGCTTTTGAAAAGGCCAGACACGGGTTGGCACAGCGACCACACGGACTGTGCGTGTTTGTCTTTCCATGGAGGCAGTGGCGACGAGGCCACCGTCCAATCATCAGCCGGCATCTTGGCGGGTGGGGCCGGGAGGGTGGCGTTGATGGTGGCGGGTCCTGACCCGAAACGTCACCCCACCCGTGCTCTCCGGAGATGCTGCCCGACCCGCTGAGTTACTCCAGCACTTTGTGTCAGTTTCTGCAAACTAGCATCTGCAGTTCCTCTCCTCTCCTCAGATCAATACAGTATTTTATTCCCTCATTTCAGACATTTCATCTTCGATTCTCCACCAGTAAATGGACTCCCAAAAACCAGCCACAGTTTGCTTCAAGTAAAGTGAATCTAAACAGGTTACGCATTCCTCCCCCCTCCAACTCTCACCCTGTTGTTAGTCTAAAAACCCAGTGGTAACTTCTCACACACAGAAGCACGAGATATTTTAGCTTAAGTTTGGTTTTAGTTTAGATTAGTTTTACTTTTTTACTTTAGTTTTAGGTTTAATTTAGTTTTAGTTTAGTTGTAGCTTAGTTTAGTGATGCAGCGTGGAAACAGGCCCTTCGACCCACCGAGTCCATCCAGATATGCAACCCAGAAACCAGATATGCATCTCCCGTACATTTTCAAAGAATGCCCACACACTTTTCTCAAAAATCCACTGAACCACTTTTAAAATTATTTTTTGTAATACAGCTATTAGTAAACTGGAAGTAAATCCAGTTTATGCCTTGTTACCGTGAAGCTTGGTTTTTAAGTAACCCATACAAGATGTTATATTTCAAAACTCTCAAGTACTTACTGACTTGTCAGTGATTTCAGCGAATATTAGGACGCCGGAGAAGCATTGACAGCGTGGGGATTTTGCGATGTTTCCGTAGACGGTGTAATCTCGACCTGACTCGGCATTGTCGTGGTCATTGTCATCGGGTAAAAGAAAATTTCGGCGATCTGCTACGACTTTGACAGTCGCCGGCAGTCGCCTAAAAAGTCGTCTAAGTGGGACAGGCCCTTTACAATTTTCTTTTAACTGATGCCAATTAACCTACAAACCTGCACGTCTTTGGAGTGTGGGAGGAAACCGGAGCACCCGGAGAAAACCCACGCAGAGAACGTGAAAACTCCGTACAGAAAACACCCGTAGTCAGGATCGCACCCGGGTCTCTGGAGCTGTCAGGCAGCAACTCTACCGCTGAACTGTTTTGAAAATGTCTTAGGGTATTTGTAGATACCCAAACCACCCCATCCCCGGGCACTTTCCCCTGCAACCGCAGGAGATGCAACTCCTGTCCCTTTACCTCCCCCCTCAACTCCATCCAAGGACCCAAACAATCTTACCATGTGAGACAGAGGTTCACCTGCACCTCCTCCAACCTCATCTATTGTATCCGCTGCTCTAGCTGTCAACTTCTTTACATCGGCGAAACCAAGCGCAGGCTCGGCGATCGCTTCGCTCAACACCTGCGCTCAGTCCGCCTTAACCAACCTGATCTCCCGGTGGCTCAGCACTTCAACTCACCCTCCCACTCCCAGTCTGACCTTTCTGTCATGGGCCTCCTCCAATGCCATAGTGAGGCCCACCAGAAATTGGAGGAACAGCACCTCATATTTCGCCTGGGCAGCTTGCAGCCCAGCGGTATGAACATTGACTTCTCCAACTGTAGATAGTTCCTCTGTCCCTCTCTTCCCCTCCCCCTTCCCAGATCTCCCTCTATCTTCCTGTCTCCACCTATATCCTTCCTTTGTCCCGCCCCCCTGACATCAGTCTGAAGAAAGGTCTCGACCCGAGACGTCACCCATTCCTTCTCTCCTGAGATGCTGCCTGACCTGCATTTTGTGAATAAATACCTTAGGGTATTTGGACATCGGTTGGACATTAGGCCTGCTTCATTGGTCAGGACATTGTACTGAAGAGTCAGGAAGTCATGATGCAGCTCTATAAGGCCTTGGTTTAGCCGCATTTGGAGCATTGCGTGCAGTTCTGGTCGCTCCATTACAGGAAGGGCGTGGAGGTTTTGGAAAGGGCGTGGAGGAGGCCTATCGGAGTGCTGCCAGGATTGGGGACTACTAGTTACAGCAAGAGGTTCAGCAGATGTTTTCTGTGGAACATCAGAGTATGAGGGGAGAGCTGACAGAAGCACATAAAGTTATGAGAGGCAGAGAAAGGGCGGACAGTTAGAACCTTTCTCCCTGTATGGAAGTATCAAATACAGGAGGGAATAACTTTAAGGTGAGAGGGCCATAGTTTAAATAGGGAGATGTGTGGAACAAGTTTTTTTACATCGAGAGTGGTGGGTGCCTGGTACCTTGCTGCCAGGGGTGGTGGTGGAGGCAGATACGATAGTGGCCTTTAAGAGGCATTTAAATAGGCACATGGATATGCAGGGAATAGAGGGATATGGATCACGAGTCAAGTCAAGAGTGTTTCATTGTTATACTAGACCAAGTGGACTAGTTGGGCCCAAACGGCTCCTGCATTGGTGCACCACCCTCTCCTCCCCCCCTCCTCCCCCTCCCTCCCCCTCCCCTCCCCCCCCACTCCATCCCCCCTTCCCCTCCCCCCACTCCATCCCCCTCAACCCCCCTTATCCTCCTTCCTCCCCCTCCCTCCTCCCCCTCCCTCTCCCCCCCTCCCTCCCTCCCTAGGAGATAGATTTAAACTTAAAATGTGAATAACTTTTAAAATATAACACCGATTTCAATGAAACTTCTTCCATTAGCACCAAAGGGACGATGGTGAGTAAGGTGGGTCTAAAATTGTCGCGCTATCGTGTACCGTTTTGGCTGTAGTTCAGGAACAAACAAACAAACAAGAGTTTTAGTATATAGATGTCCCAGATAGAACAATGAAGTTCTTAGTTGCTGCAGCACAACACAATATGTAAACATAGTGCACTGTAAATGATAATAATAATAATAATAATCTTAGTATATAGATGTCCCACACAGAACAGTGAAACTCTTACTTGCAGTAAGAATTGTAGACATGTGCAGGCAGAGGAGGTTAGTTGAACTTGGCATCATGTTTGGCACAGACATTGTGAGCCGAAGGGCCTGTTCTGTTCTGCGTTCTATGTTCTACGAACTGCAGGTCAGGGAGATTCACCATGAGCCGAAGGCTAAGCAAACAACATGAAGCCTCCAAGGCAATGAAAATCCACTTGGAGCCAACATTGCGGTGTTTGCCCTGTGGGGCAATGATCTGCTTTTGAAAAGGCCAGACACGGGTTGGCACGGCGACCACACGGACTGTGCGTGTTTGTCTTTCCATGGAGGCAATGGCGACGAGGCCATCGTCCAATCATCAGCCGGCGTCTTGGCGGGTGGGGCCAGGAGGGTGGCGTTGATGGTGGAGGGTCCTGACCCGAAACGTCACCCCACCCGTGTTCTCCGGAGATGCTGCCCGACCCGCTGAGTTACTCCAGCACGTTGTGTCAGTTTCTGCAAACTAGCATCTGCAGTTCCTTGCCTCTCCTCAGATCAATACAGTATTTTATTCCCTCATTTCAGACATTTCATCTTCGATTCTCCACCAGTAAATGGACTCCCAAAAACCAGCCACAGTTTGCTTCAAGTAAAGTGAATCTAAACATGTTACGTCCTCCTCCCCCCTCCAACTCTCACCCTGTTGTTAGTCTGAAACCAGTGGTAACTTCTCACACACAGAAGCACGGGATAATTTAGCTTAAGTTTGGTTTTAGTTTAGATTAGTTTTACTTTTTTACTTTAGTTTTAGGCTTAAATTAGTTGTAGTTTAGTTGTAGATTAGTTTAGTGATGCAGCGTGGAAACAGGCCCTTCGGCCCACCGAGTCCATGCTGACCATCGATCATCCACTTGCACTAGTTCAATGTTATCCCACTTTCTCACCCACTCCCAACATTCTTGGTGCAATTTTTCCTTATGCTAGTGCTTTACCTGGATGTGCATGTTTCACCTCAATGGCCTGACTGGGCATCAACACAAGAAGGTCTGAAGAAGGGTCTCAACTCGAAACGTCACCCATTCCTTCTCTCCAGAGATGATGCCTGTCCCGCTGAGTTACTCCAGCATTTTGTGTCTATCAACACATGAGGTTGCTTACAGCCCATGTTATGACTTCTGATCCAAACTTGACCACGGAGTCTGAATTACACTTGGCTCCATCGTGTGGAGTGATATAGTGTGGATACAGGCCCTTCGGCCCAACTTGCCCACACCGGCCAACATGTCCCAGCTACACTAGTCCCATCTGCCTGTGTTTGGTCCATATCCCTCCGAACCTGTCCTATCCATGTACCTGTCTAACTGTGTCTTAAATGTTGGGATTGTCCCTGCCTCAAGTACCTCCTGTGGCAGCTCGTTCCATACACCCACCACCCTTTGTGTGAAAAAGTTACCCCTCGGATTCCTATTAAATCTTTTCCCCCTCACCTTGAACCTATGTCCTCTGGTCATCGATTCATCTACTCTGGGCAAGAGACTCTGTGCATCTACCCGATCTATTCCTCTCATGATTTTATACACCTCCATAAGATCACCCCTCATCCTCCTGCGCTCCAGGGAATAGAGTCCTGGCCTGTTCAACCTCTCCCTGTAGCTCACACCCTCTAGTCTTGGCAACATCCTCATAAATCTATTTATTCACAAAATGCTGGAGTAACTCAGCAGGTCAGGCAGCATCTCGGGAGAGAAGGAATGGGTGACGTTTCGGGTCGAGACCCTTCTTCAAGGGTCCTTCTTCCTCATAAATCTTCTCAGTACCCTTTCCAGCTTGACATCTTTCCTATAACTCAGTGCCCAGAACTGCACACAATACTTTAAATGTTCACAACATTCTAGATACTCACAATATCTTATGTTTTCTGTTTGGAAAGGACTCTCTTTTTTTCACTTTATTAGTTTAACCTTGGGGCATTCCAAACATTTGCCGGCTGTTCTTTCGAGTTGACTTCCATCTGGTTGCAAAAAGATTAAAATAAATCTTGCCGACAGTTTGGTAAGATAGACGCAAAGTGCTGGAGTAACTCAGCGGGACAGGCAACTTCTCTGGAGACCAAGGGTCTCGACCCGAAATGTCCCCCCATTCCTTCTCACCAGAAATGCTGCCTGACCCGCTGAGTTACTCCAGCTTTTTGTGTCTATCCTTGGTTTAAGCCAGCGTCTGCAGTTCCTTCCGAGACTGTTTGGTCAAGGTCTTTCCAGAGACAAACCATCTACCTGTCAAAACCCCCCTCACCTGAGTATCCACCCATCACTTATCCAGGCTTTGTCCTGCCCCCACCTCCCTTCCGGCTTTCTCCAACCCAGCTCCACCCCCCCCCCCCCCCACCACCACCTCCCCCTACAATGACTTTGAAGAAGGGTCTTGGCCCTTGATGTCAGGAACTGAACCATCCTGCCACCAGAGAGCAGTGCTGAACAACTATCTACCTCTTTGGTGACCCTCGGACTATCCTTGATCGGACTTTGCTGGCTTTACCTTGCACTAAACACTATTCCCTTATCATGCATCTGTACACTGTAAATGGCACGATTGTAATCATGTATTGTCTTTCCGCTGACTGGTTAGCGCGCAACAAAAAGCTTTTCACTGTACCTCGGTACACCTGACAATAAACTAACTGAACTGAACTAACGTCACCTATCTATGTTCTCCAGAGATGGTGTAGAAGCAAGGAACTGCAGATGCAGGTTTACAGAAAAAAAGACCCAGAGTGCTGGAGTAACTCTGTAGGTCAGGCAGCATTTATGGAGGGGAAAGGATCAGATGTCGCTTTGGTTTGACATCCTTTTTCAGACTGAAGATATCTGAAGCAGGGTCCCAAGACACATGGAACTGCAGATGTTGGAGTCTTGAACAAGACACACTGTACTGCATAGGAAGGAACTGCAGATGCCGGTTTAAACCGAAGATAGACAGAAAGTGCTGGAGTAACTCAGCGGGACAGGCAGCATCTCTAGAGAGAAGGAATGGGTGACGTTTCGGGTCGAGACCCTTCTTCAGACTGGTTCGGGAAAAGGGAAACGAGAGATATAGACGGTGATGTGGAGAGATAAAGAACAATGAATGAAAGATATGGAAAAAAGTAACGATGATAAAGGAAACGGGCCACTGTTAGCTGTTTGTAGGGTGAGAACGAGAAGTTGGTGCGACTTGGGTGGGGGAGGGATGGAGAGAGAGGGAATGCCGGGGCTGCCTGCAGTGAGAGAAATCAATATTCATACCACTGGGCTGTAAGCTGCCCAAGCAAAATATGAGGTGCTGTTCCTCCAATTTGCGATTAGTACTGTATCTGAGATACATATCTAAGATGTATCTAAGTGCTTGTGTACCGTGAGACTTGCACTGAACTGTATACAAAAATGAATTTCATTGAACCTCGGAACATGCGACAATAAAGTACCCCCATTGAAGCACCGTTGAACACGGGTCGGTGATGTTTCATGTCATCGTCACCCATCTTCAGAGTGCTCCACTGCGAAACCTCCGCAAGGTATGTGTACTCTGAGGAAGGTCCCCGTGAGGGGCGGTCACGGTGGCACAGCGGTAGAGTTGCTGCCTTACAGCGCTCTCAGTGCCAGAGACCCGGGTTCCATCCCGACTACGGGTGCTGTCTGTACGGAGTTTCTACATTCATTGTGATCAACCATGATCACATTGAATGGTGGTGCGGGCTTGAGGGGTCGAATGGCCTCCTCCTGCGTCTATTGTCTATTGTCTATTGTCTCCCCATGACCTGCTTGGTTGGGTTTTCTCCAAGATCTTCAGTTTCCTCCCACACTCCAAAGGCGTGCAGGTTAATTGGCTTGGTGCAAATGTAAATTGTCTCTAGTGCATGTAGAGTAGTGTTAATGTGCTGGGGTCGCTGGTCGGCACGTGCTCGGTGGGCCGAAGGGCCTGCTGCCGCTCTGTATCTCTGAACCAAACTAAACTCTCTCCGACTGGAGTTATCTGAGGCCCTCCCTCACTGCTCCACCGCTGTGATTTCTAGAGTCTGAAGAAGAATTGGTTCTGTGCGATGGTAGGCATGGACTTGGTGGGCTGAAGGGCCTGTTTCTTCATGAAAATAAGCTTCAGTGTGGAGAAGGGTCTTGAAGGGTCCGCCGTAGCGGGCGGCACGATGGCGCAGCGGTAGAGTTGCTGCCTTACAGCGAATGCAGCGCCGGAGACCCAGGTTCGATCCTGACTACGGGTGCCGTCTGTACGGAGTTTGTACGTTCTCCCCGTGGCCTGCGTGGGTTTTCTCCGAGATCTTCGGTTTCCTCCCACACTCCAAAGACGTGCAGGTATGTAGGTTAATTGACTGGGCAAATGTAAAAAAAAATGTTCCTAGTGTGTGTAGGATAGTGTTAGTGTGCGGGGATCGCTGGGCGGCGCGGACTCGGTGGGCCGAAGAGCCTTTTTCCGCTCTGTATCTCTAAATCTAAATCTACTCCAGAGAAGCTGCCTGGCCACCTGAGGTACCCAGCACTCTGCGTCTTTTTTTCCCTCCAGAGATGCTACCTGACCTGCTGAGTTACTCCAGCACTATGCATCTTTTTTTTTGTAAGCGAGAATTTGGGACTTTCTAGATCTTAGTTTAGTTTAGTTAAGAGATAAACCGCAGAAACAGGCCCTTCGGCCCACCAAGTCTGCACATTAACACTATCTTACACCCACTAGGGACAACTTATACCAATGCCAAGCCAATTAACCTACAAACCTGTGTGGCTGGAGTGTGTGAGGAAACCGAAGATCCTGGAGAAAACACAGAAACATAGAAAATAGGTGCAGGAGGAGGCCATTCGGCCCTTCGAGCCAGCACCGCCATTCATTGTGATCATGGCTGATCATCCACAATAGGTAACCCGTGCCTGCCTTCTCCCCATATCCCTTGATTCCACGAGCCCCTAGAGCTCTATCTAACTCTCTCTTAAATTCATCGAGTGATGTGGCAGAGAATTTCACAAATTCACAACACTGGGTGAAAAAAGTTCCTTCTCACCTCAGTTTTAAATGGCCTCCCCTTTATTCTAAGACTGTGTGGCCCCTGGTTCTGGACTCCCCCAACATTGGGAACATTTTTCCTGCATCTAGCTTGTCCAGTCCTTTTATAATTTTATATGTCTCTACAAGATCCCCTCTCAGCCTTCTAAACTCCAGTGAATACAAGCCTAGACCTTTTCAATCTTTCCTCATATGACAGTCGCGCCATCCCAGGGTCACGGGGAGAACGTACAAACTCAGCACAGACAGCACCTGTAGTCGGGATCGAACATGGGTCTCTGGCGTTGCAAACGCAGTAAGGCAGCAGCTCTACCGCTGCACCACCGTGGCCGCCCTAAGAGGATCTTGGAGTATTGTGTGCCGTACTGATCGCCCAGCTTTAGGAAGGACGTCATGAAGCTGGGAAGGGTGGGAGGGAGATTGGCCATGATGTTACTGGCACACCTGCTCATTACAGACCAGCTGTCTAAAAAACAACCCTCTATCCCCACCCTTTGCCCCTATCTTCAAGCCAATTTTGTCTCCAAATGGCAAGCTTGTACTGAATTCAATAGACAATAGACAATATGTGCAGGAGGAGGCCATTCGGCCCTTCGAGCCAGCACTGCCATTCAATGTGATCATGGCTGATCATTCTCAATCAGTACCCCGTTCCTGCCTTCTCCCCATACCCCCTGACTCCACTATCCTTAAGAGCTCTATCTCGCTCTCTCTTGAATGCATTCAGAGAATTGGCCTCCACTGCCCTCTGAGGCAGAGAATTCCACAGATTCACAACTCTCTGACTGAAAAAGTTTTTCCTCATCTCAGTTCAAAATGGCCTACCCCTTATTCTTAAACTGTGGCCCCTTGTTCTGGACTCCCCCAACATTGGGAACATGTTTCCTGCCTCTAACGTGTCCAACCCCTTAATAATCTTATACGTTTCGATAAGACTCCATGTGATCTAACCTTCCAGACCAGCCTAGCATGCAGTACCTACAAGACAGCACAGCAACAAGCCCACAATACTTGTTCTACATGTCTATGCAACATCCACATATCTACATATATCTACAATGATGCCTACTTAAACTAATGCCTTCTTCCGATATATCCACACATCTACTACATTTAGTACATTACTATATCTATATACTAAAACTCTCGTTTGTTTGTTTGTTTGTTCCTGAACTACAGCCAAAACGGTGCACGATAGCGCAACAATTTTATTCCCACCTTACTCACCGTCGTCCCTTTGGTGCCAATGGAAGAAGTTTAATTGAAAATGGTGTTTTATTTTTAAAGTTATTCACATTTTGAGGTTTAAATCTATCTCCTCGGGGGGGGGGGGGGGGGGAAGGAGGGCGGATAAGGAGGGTTGAGGGGGATGGAGTGGGGGGGGGGAGGGGAAGGGGGTGGGGGGAGTGAAGGAGGGAGGGGGAGGAGGGAGGGAGGGAGTGGGATGGGGGGTGGAGGAAGGGGGAGGGGTAGGGGGGAGAGGGGAGGGGGAGGGGAGGGAGAGGGGAGGGGGAGGGGGGAGAGGGGAGGGGGAGAGGGGAGGAGAGGGTGCTGCACCAATGCAGGAGAGGTTTTGGCCCAATGAGTCCACTTGGCCTATATTCTCTAAACTTTGTTGCACTCACCGAAAAGCTATACTCTCTGGTTTAGTTCATGATCATAGGTTCTCGGGGCAGAATTAGGCCATTCGGCCCATCCAGTCCACTCCGCCATTCAATCATGGCTAATCTATCTTTCCCTCTCTACCCCATTCTCCTGCCTTCTCCCCATAACCCCGGCCACCCCTGTACCAATCAAGAACCTGTCAATCTCCGCCTTAAAAATATCCACTGACGGCCTCCAGTGGCAAAGAATTCTGTGGCAAAGAATTCCACCCTTTGACAAAAGAAATTCCTCCTCATCGTCTTCCTCAAAGAACGTCCTTTAATTCTGAGGCTATGCCCTCTGGTCCTGGACTCTCCCACTCGTGGAAACATCCTCTCCACATCCACTCCATCAATTCCATCCAAGCCTTTCATTATTCTGTTGGCTCGGACTCCACAGGTGTCCCTGGCAATGAATTCCACAAATTCCTCCCTCTGGCTAAAGAAATTCCTCCTCCTTTCTAAAGGAACGTCCTTTTAACCTGGGGTATTTATTCACAAAGTGCTGGAGTAACTCAGCGGGTCAGGCAGCATCTCAGGAGAGAAGGAATGGGCGACGTTTCGGGTCGAGACCCTTCTTCAGACTGATGTCAGGGGGGCGGGACAAAGGAAGGATATAGGTGGAGACAGGAAGATAGAGGGAGAACTGGGAAGGGGGAGGGGAAGAGAGGGACAGAGGAACTATCTAAAGTTGGAGAAGTCGATGTTCATACCACTGGGCTGCAAGCTGCCCAGGCGAAATATGAGGTGCTGTTCCTCCAATTTCCGGTGGGCCTCACTATGGCACTGGAGGAGGCCCATGACAGAAAGGTCAGACTGGGAGTGGGAGGGGGAGTTGAAGTGCTCAGCCACCGGGAGAACAGGTTGGTTAAGGCGGACTGAGCGAAGGTGTTGAGCGAAACGATCGCCGAGCCTGCGTTTGGTTTCGCCGATGTACAGAAGTTGACATCTGGAGCAGCGGATGCAATAGATGAAGTTGGAGGAGGTGCAGGTGAACCTCTGTCTCACCTGGAAAGACTGTTTGGGTCCTTGGATGGAGTTGAGGGGGGAGGTAAAGAGACAGGTGTTGCATCACCTGCGGTTGCAGGGGAAAGTGCCCGGGGATGATGGATAATCTGAGGCTGTGACCTCTGGTCCTAGACTCTCCCACTCGTGGAAACATCCTCTCCACATCCACTCTATCTAGGCCTTTCACTATTCGTTTAATTTAGGTTTGTTCAGTTTAGTTTAGTTTAGTTTAGTTTACTTTAGTTTAGCTTAGAGATGCAGCATGGAAACAGGCCATTCGGCCCATCCAGGGAAATAGGTTCTGACTGTCTATCCTATCTCCGTCTTTGTCATCATTAATTATCACGGAAATCTGGAAGACTGCAGGGTTTTGCAGATTAATTTTGTGCTTGGGGTAAGACAGTAACTTGGAGTTTGCAAGATAGTTTAGGTGACCTTGCATGTGAAGGTTTACAAGAATGATCCCAGGAGTGAGTGGGCTAGCCTATGATGAGCGTTTGTCAGCACTGGGCCTGTACTCGCTGGAGTTTAGAAGAATGAGGGAGGACCTCTTTGAAACGTGCAGAACAGTGAAAGGCCTGGATAGAGTGGATGTGGAGAGGGTGTTTCCACTAGTGGGAGAGTCTAGGTCTAGAACTCATAGCCTCAGAATTAAAGGATGTTCTTTTAGGAGGGAGATGACGAGGAATTTCTTTAGCCAGAGGGTGGTGAATCTGTGGAATTCTTTGCCACAAAAGGCTGTGGAGGCCAAGTCAGTGGATATATTTAAGGCAGAGATAGATAGATTTTTGATTAGTACGGGTGTCAGGGGTTATGGGGAGAAGGGAGGAGAATGGGGTTAGGAGGGAGAGATAGATCAGCCATGACTGAATGGTGAAGTAGACTTGATGGGCCGAATGGCCTAATTCTACTCCTATTCCTTTTGAGGAGCGAGCAATTTTGAGGTTTGCTTTTAAGGTTTAAGCTTGCTCGGCACTGCCATCCAGTGGATGAATGTGGGTCTGCACCACCTTCATATTCCGTTCAAGCAGCGATGGCCCAATTGAATGAGGCTGCAGATGATGGAAACGTGAGTTAAATAAACAACCTGCTGGAGTCACCCAGCGGGTCAGGCAGCATCTGTGGAGGGAAATGGACAGATGATGTATCAGGTCAAGATTCACGGGTGGCACAGCGGCAGAACTACCGCCTCACAGCGCCGGAGACCCGGGTTCGATCCCGACAACGGGTGCTGTCTGTGCGGAGTTTGTACGTTCTCCCCGTGACCGCGTGGGTTTTTCACCGTGCGCTCCGGTTTCCTCCCACATCCCAAAGACGTACGGGTTTGTTGGTTGATGATAAATGTTTAATTGTCCCGAGTGTGTGGGTTGGTGTGAGTGTACGGGGTGATCGTGGGACAGCACTGACTCGGTGGGCCAAAGGGTCTGTTTCTGCACTGTATCGATAAAGTCCGAAGTCAAGTCTTCTTTGCGTTGAAAGGGTCCTGACCCGTAATGTTGCCCGACACAGATTTTATGATCATAGAACATTCCAGAACATTCAGCTAGCCCACTGCCAAAGTCTTCTCATCCCACACACACACTCATCATTCTGCCAAGTGTTTTCTTCCCTTGAGATAGACACCAAATGCTGGAGTAAAGGGCATGTCCCACTTAGGCGATTCTTTAGGCGACTGCCGGCGACTGTCAAAGTCGTAGCAGATCGCCCAAATGTTCTTTTACCCGACGACAATGACCACGACAATGCCGAGTCAGGTCGAGATTACAGCGTCTTCTGAAACATCGCAAAATTCCCACACTTATCAATACTTCTCCGGCATCCTAATTTTGGCTGAAATCACTGACAAGTCGGTAATTACTTGAGAGTTTTGAAATATAACCTTTTGCCCGGGTTACTTGAAAACCAAACTTCACGGTAACAAGGCATAAACTAGGTAGACTACCAGTTTACTAATAGCAGTATTAAGAAGTTTAATTTTAAACGTGGTTAAATGGATTTTTGTGAAAAGTGTGTGGGCATTCTTTGAAAATGCACGGGAGATGCATATCTGGTTTCTGGGTTGCATATCTGGGTTGGGAGCCCACTTTAAATGTAATCGCTGATGGCCATAAAACATCATGAAAATTCCCACGCTTACATGACCGTCAAACTGTTGCCTCCAATCTACCTGTCAAATGTCCTGACGGTAAATAAATTGGTTAAACACAAGTATTTTATGGTATCTTCAAATGACTTTACTTAATTTAATATTACGTGCTTCTAACATCTAAGAGAACCTAGCAAACCTGGGGACAGCATGCGACAGACAGCGCCCAGAATAAGCAACGATACCTGGCGACAAGCCAGCTGTCACCCAGAAATTTCATACCGGTTAATTTCTCAGCGACGCGCCGAGATCCACTACGATTCTTTGAAGACTCCTAACGATCATGCCCACGACACCGCCGTGAGCTGTCAGCGACAGCCTAGTCACCGGCAGTCGCCTTAGTGGGACAGGCCCTTAACTCAGCGGGACAGGCAGAATCCCATCTAGTTTCACCTACAGCAGTGGTGTCCAAACTTTTTTCAAAGAGGGCCAGATTTGATAATGTGAAAATACCCAAGGGCCAATCCCCCCCCCCCCCCGAACCTTTAATTGATGCGCTCTCCCCCCACCCCCCCCGGGACCTCGAGTCTGACAGTCCGCAGATCGGGCAGCGCTGACCGCCGGGAGGTGTAGTCGCCGTTGCCTCTCCCGCTGGGGGGGGGGGATGCGGCACCTGCCCGACTGACCGGAGCGCCTGCCAATCAGCGTGCGGGGTGAGGAGAGCTCAGCTGCTGCTCTCCCCCCCCCGTCCCCCGTCCCCCCCCGCACGCCCTCAACCCCGCCGCCGGCAAGTGTAGTCGCCGTCGCTTCTCCCGCTCGGGGCGGGGGGCGGGGGGGAGAGATCGGGCAGCGCTGACCACCGGGAGGTGTAGTCACCCTCCCCCTCCCCCTCCCCCTACCTTCATTCTGTTAGACAGTGCTGGCGGGCCAACAATAATACATTGAGGACGGAATCTGACCTCGGGCCGCGATTGGCCCCCGGGCCGGACTTTGGACATGTCTGACCGACAGTATCATTTGACAGCCTGTGTCCAACCTCTCCATTGTGCTGCTATATATTGACAATTTTCATTTTACAGTCATAGGGTTCAAAGCCATAAGGTCATAACGTCATAAGTGATAGGAGTAGAATTAGGCCATTCGTCCCAGCAGGTCTCCTCCGCCATTCAATCATGGCTGATCTATCTCTCCCTCCTAACCCCATTCTCCTGCCTTCTCCCCATAGCCCCTGACACCCGTACTGATCAAGAATCCATCTGTCTCTGCCTTAAAACTATACACTGACTTGGCCTCCACAGCCTTCTGTGACAAAGAATTCCACAGATTCACCACCCTCTGACTAAAGAACTTTCTCCTCATCTCCTTCCTAAAAGAACATCCTTTAATTCTGAGGCTTTGCCCTCTGGTCCTAGACTCTCCCACTAGTGAAAACATCCTCTCCACATTCACACTGTCCAGGCCTTTCACTATTCTGTACTTTTCAATGTGGTCCCCCCTCATTCTTCTGAACTCCAGCGAGTGCAGGCCCAGTGCCGACAAACGCCCATCTTAGGTTAACCCACTCATTCCTCGGATCGTTCTTGTAAACCTTCTCTAGATCCTTTCCAGAGCCAGCACATCCTTCCTCAGATATGGGGCCTCAGTCTCAGATATGACTTGGGTATGGAAACAGGCCCTTCGGCCCAACTCGTCCATGGTGACCAAGATGCTCCATCTAGGTCAATTCTCTGAATGCATTCAAGAGAGAGCTGGATAGAGCTCTTAAGGATAGCGGAGTCAGGGGGTACGGGGAGAAGGCAAGAACGGGGTACTGATTGAGAATGATCAGCCATGATCACATTGAATGGCGGTGCTGGCTCGAAGGGCCGAATGGCCTCCTCCTGCACCTATTGTCTATTGTCTATAAGCTAGTCCCATTTTCCGGTAGTTTGCCCATATCCCTCTAAAGCGTTCCTATCCATGTACCTGTGCAAGTGTCATTAATCTACGACGGTATTTACACTTCAGGCAGATCAGTACATATAAAGACACAAAGTGCTGGAGTAACTCAGCGTATCGTGCAGCATCTCTAGAGAACCTGCCTAGGTGACGTTTCGGGTCAACACCCTTCTTCAGACTTATTCCATGTACCCGGTGTCGTCTGAATGAAAAGGTTGACTCTTGGGTTCAGATTAATTCATGCCCCTCTCACCTTGAACCTAAGTCGTCTGGTCACTGGTTCCCCTACCCTTTGGTAAAAGATTCTGTCGATTCACCCTGTCTAATCCCCTCATGATGTTGTACACCTCTATAAGCCCATCCCTCATCCTCCTGCGCTCCAAGGAATAAAGTCCTAGCCAGCCCAACCTCTCCCGATAGCTCAGACCCTCAAGTCCTGGCGACATCCTCAAAGGGCCTGTTTCAATACAATTCAATCCAAAAAAAAACTAGGAACAGCGCTCAAAGCAGATGGATAAAGATCGGTCTGAAGAAGGGTCCCGACCCGAAACCTCACATGTCCAATCCCTGACCCGTTGAGTCCCTCCAGTGTGGACGCAGCCCAGACCATCGGCCAAACCAACCTCCCTTCCATTGACTCCATCTACACCTCACGCGTGTCCGGGAGCAGAGCAAGGACGCCCGTTGGCTGAGAAGAAAAGTAAGTGCTAATTACAGTGGAAAAGGCAGTTTAAAAAGAGCGCCAAAAGGATGCTAGTAGTCAGTTTGAAAAGTCCGGGAGCAGAGCAAGGACGCCCGTTGGCTGAGAAGAAAAGTAAGTGCTAATTTAAGTGAGAAGTCAGGTAAATTGGACAATCAGGCAATTTAATTGGTGATATAAGCAAGACTTGCAAAAGGGTGCAGCCCAGTGAGGGAAGTGCGAGTCTTTGGCTGCGAGTCTTCGGCAAGGAGGCTGAGGTGAGGAGGATACAATTGTTTTAAGCCAGAACTGGTTATAGACACAAGGTGATGGCGGAAAAGTTGGTGCAGTGTGTTTCCTGCAGGATGTGGGAAGACAGGGACGTCGCTGGAGCTTCTGGGAGCTACACCTGCAAGAACTGTGTCCAGGTGCAGCTCCTGAAGGGACGTGTGGTGGAGTTGGAGAGGCAGTTGGATGACCTCGGGGCCATCCGGGAATGCGAGAGTTTCCTCGACAGGACCTATTGTGAGGCTGTCACGCCAAGGGTCCAGGTCGAGCGAAGGTGGGAGACTGTTTCTGGGGGGAGTGGACGAGGACTACAGGAGACCCCAGTGGCTGTGCCTATTGCAAATAGGTATACCCTCTTGGGAACTGTCGGGGCAGAAGACGTTTCCAGTCCGAGTGGCGGACCTGTTGGCAAGGATACTCGACAGGGGAGACCGAAGTCTGGAAGAGCCGTAGTGGTCGGTGACTCCATCGTCCGAGGGACGGACAGAAGATTCTGTGGCAGCAGGAGGGACTTGAGGATGGTCTGTTGCCTCCCTGGTGCCAGGGTTCAACACATCATGGACCGGCTTCAGAAAATCCTAGTGAGGGAAGGCGATCAACCTGAAGTCGTTGTGCACGTGGGCACGAATGACGTCGGGCGGAAGAGGAAGGAGGTGCTACAGCGGGAGTTTAGAGAGTTGGGAAAAACACTGAGAAGTAAGACGTTGAAGGTGGTTATCTCTGGACTGCTACCGGTACCTCGTGCTGGTGAGGCCAGGAACAGAGAGATAGAGGGTATGAATTTATGGCTGAGGGGCTGGTGCAGAGAGCAGGGTTTTAGATTTCTGGACCACTGGGATCTCTTCTGGGCTAGGGGTGACTTGTACCAAAGGGACGGGTTACATCTTAACAGCAGGGGGACAAACATTCTGGCAGGCAGGTTTGCTAGTGTGACACCTGTGGCTTTAAACTAAGTAGTGGGGGGGAGGGGTTAACAAATTGTGAATATGAAGATGAGGTAAAAGGGAATACAGGAGATATTGCAAAAGACTCTCGGAAGAATGGGAACAGAAGTTCTAGAGGGGAAAAGAAATTAAGGGCAGGGCCAATTGTGACCGATGTGAGAGGGGAGGTAAATACAGAAGTTAAAGTGTTGTACTTAAATGCGCGTAGTATAAAAAATAAAGTGGATGAGCTTGAGGCTCAGTTAGTCATGGGCAAGTATGATGTTGTAGGGATCACTGAGACATGGCTACAAGAGGACCAGGGCTGGGAACTGAATATTCAGGGGTACACAACGTATAGAAAAGACAGACAGGTGGGCAGAGGGGGTGGGGTTGCTCTGATGGTAAGGAATGATATACATTCCCTTGCAAGGGGTGACATAGAATCAGGAGATGTTGAATCAGTATGGATAGAAATGAGAAATTGTAAGGGTAAAAAGACCCCAATGGGAGTTATCTATAGGCCCCCAAACAGTAGCCTCGACATAGGGTGCAAGTTGAATCAGGAGATAAAATTGGCGTGTCAAAAATGTAATGCTACGGTGGTTATGGGAGATTTCAACATGCAGGTAGACTGGGAAAATCAGGTTGGAAATGGACCCCAGGAAAGAGAGTTTGTAGAGTGCCTTCGAGATGGATTCTTAGAACAGCTTGTACTGGAGCCTACCAGGGAGAAGGCAATTCTGGATTTAGTGTTGTGTAATGATCCTGATCTGATAAGGGGACTAGAGGTAAAAGAGCCATTAGGAGGCAGTGATCACAACATGATAAGTTTTACTCTGCAAATGGAAAGGCAGAAGGGAAAATCGGAAGTGTCAGTATTACAGTATAGCAAAGGGGATTACAGAGGCATGAGGCAGGAGCTGGCCAAAAGTGACTGGAAGGAGGCCCTAGCAAGGAAGACGGTAAAACAGCAATGGCAGGTATTCCTGGGAATAATGCAAAGGTTGCAGGATCAATTTATTCCAAAGAGGTGGAAAGACTCTAAGGGGAGTAAGAGACACCTGTGGCTGACAAGGACAGGGACAGCATAAAAATTAAGGAGAGGAAGTATAACATAGCAAAGAAGAGTGGGAAGACAGAGGATTGGGACTCTTTTAAAGAGCAACAAAAGTTAACTAAAAAGGCAATACGGGGAGAAAAGATGAGGTACGAGGGTAAACTAGTCAATAATATAAAGGAGGATAGCAAAAGTTTTTTTAGGTACGTGAAGAGGAAAAAAATAGTCAAGGCAAACGTGGGTCCCTTGAACAGAAGCAGGGGAATTTATTATGGGGAACAAAGAAATGGCAGACGAGTTAAACCGTTACTTTGGATCTGTCTTCACTGAGGAAGATACACACAATCTCCCAAATGTTCTAGGGGCCGGAGAACCTAGGGTGATGGAGGAACTGAAGGAAATCCACATTAGGCAGGAAATGGTTTTGGGTAGACTGATGGGACTGAAGGCTGATAAATCCCCAGGGCCTGATGGTCTGCATCCCAGGGTACTTAAGGAGGTGGCTCTAGAAATAGTGGAAGCATTGGAGATCATTTTTCAATGTTCTATAGATTCAGGATCAGTTCCTGTGGATTGGAGGATAGCAAATGTTATCCCACTTTTTAAGAAAGGAGGGAGAGAGAAAACGGGTAACTATAGACCAGTTAGTCTGACATCAGTGGTGGGGAAGATGCTGGAGTCAATTATAAAAGACGAAATTGCTGAGCATTTGGATAGCAGTAACGGGATCATTCCGAGTCAGCATGGATTTACGAAGGGGAAATCATGCTTGACAAATCTACTGGAATTTTTTGAGGATGTAACTAGGAAAATTGACAGGGGAGAGTCAGTGGATGTGGTGTACCTCGACTTTCAGAAAGCCTTCGACAAGGTCCCACATAGGAGATTAGTGGGCAAAATTAGGGCACATGGTATTGGGGTAGGGTACTGACATGGATAGAAAATTGGTTGACAGACAGAAAGCAAAGAGTGGGGATAAATGGGTCCCTTTCGGAATGGCAGGCAGTGACCAGTGGGGTACCGCAAGGTTCGGTGCTGGGACCCCAGCTATTTACGATATACATTAATGACTTAGACGAAGGGATTAAAAGTACCATTAGCAAATTTGCAGATGATACTAAGCTGGGGGGTAGTGTGAATTGTGAGGAAGATGCAATAAGGCTGCAGGGTGACTTGGACAGGTTGTGTGAGTGGGCAGATACATGGCAGATGCAGTTTAATGTAGATAAGTGTGAGGTTATTCACTTTGGAAGTAAGATTAGAAAGGCAGATTATTATCTGAATGGTGTCAAGTTAGGAGGAGGGGGAGTTCAACGAGATCTGGGTGTCCTAGTGCATCAGTCAATGAAAGGAAGCATGCAGGTACAGCAGGCAGTGAAGAAAGCCAATGGAATGTTGGCCTTCGTAACAAGAGGAGTTGAGTATAGGAGCAAAGAGGTCCTTCTACAGTTGTACCGGGCCCTGGTGAGACCGCACCTGGTGTACTGTGTGCAGTTTTGGTCTCCAAATTTGAGGAAGGATATTCTTGCTATGGAGGGCGTGCAGCGTAGGTTCACTAGGTTAATTCCCGGAATGGCGGGACTGTCGTATGTTGAAAGGCTGGAGCGATTGGGCTTGTATACACTGGAATTTAGAAGGATGAGGGGGGATCTTATTGAAACATATAAGATAATTAGGGGATTGGACACAGTAGAGGCAGGAAACATGTTCCCAATGTTGGGGGAGTCCAGAACAAGGGGCCACAGTTTAAGAATAAGGGGTAGGCCATTTAGAACGGAGATGAGGAAGAACTTTTTCAGTCAGAGAGTGGTGAAGGTGTGGAATTCTCTGCCTCAGAAGGCAGTGGAGGCCAGTTCGTTGGATGCTTTCAAGAGAGAGCTGGATAGAGCTCTTAAGGATAGCGGAGTGAGGGGGTATGGGGAGAAGGCAGGAACGGGGTACTGATTGAGAGTGATCAGCCATGATCGCATTGAATGGCGGTGCTGGCTCGAAGGGCTGAATGGCCTCCTCCTGCACCTATTGTCTATTGTCTATTGTCTATTGTCTATTGTCTATTGTCTATTGTCACGCTGCCTCGGCAAGGCCAGCAGCATCATCAAGTGGTCTCACCCTGGCCGCTCTCTCTTCTCCCCTCTCCCATCAGGTGCACCACAGCTTCATTTGGGAACAGAAGACAGACACAAAATGCTGAAGTCACTCAACGGGTCAGGCAGCATATCAGTGCGGGTGTCAGGGGTTATGGGGAGAAGGCAGGAGAATGGGGTTAGGAGGGAGAGGTAGATCAGCTACGATTGAATGGCGGAGTAGACTTGATGGGCCCATTTCTGCTCCTATCACTTACGAACTTAAGATCCGGAGAATAGGAATAGATGCCAAAGGTAAAACAAAAGGTAAAACAAAAACCCGAAACGCCACCTATTCTTTTTTTCCAGAGATGCTGTCTGACGCGTTGATTTACTCCAGCTTTTGCGTCTAACTTTGCTGTTATTAACCAGTATCTACATCTCTTTTTTTTACATTTTATGCTTCACTGCAAGTCAATCGCCTCAAGGAAAGCCCGTTTTGAAGAAAGTTTTGTTTAGTTTCGAATTACAGCGCGGAAACAGGCCCTTCGGCCCACCGGGTCCGTGCCGCCCAGCGATCCCCGCACACAAACACTATCCTACACACACTAGGGACAATTTCTACATTTGCCCAGCCAATTAACCAACAAACCTGCACGTCTCTGGAGTGTGGGAGGAAACCGAAGATCTCGGAGAAAACCCACGCAGGTCACGGGGAGAACGTACAAACTCCGCACAGAGAGCGCCCGTAGTCGGGATCGAACCTGAGTCTCCGGCGCTGCATTCGTTGTAAGGCGGGCCACTGCGCCACCGTGCCGCCCTTAAAGGGAGTTCTCCTGGTCTCTCACGGGTCAGTGTGAGGGAGGGCTCCGACCAGAAAAGTCACCTACACATGTTCTCCAGAGATACTGCCAGACTCACTGAGTTACTCCAGCACTTTGTGTCATAAGGTCACAAGGAATAGGAGTAGAATTAGGCCATTCGGCCCATCATGTCTACTCCGCCATTCAATCATGGCTGATCTATCTTTCCCTCCTAACCCCATTCTCCTGCCTTCTCCCCATAACCTCTACTAATCAAGAATATATCTACAGTATCTTTGCCTTAAAAATATCCACTGACTTGGCCTCCACAGCCTTCTGTAGCAAAGAATTGCACAGATTCCCCACCCTCTGATTAAACAATTTTTTCCTCAGCTGCTTCCTAAAAGGACATCCTTTAATTCTAACGCTGTGACCTCTAGTCCTAGACTCTCCCGCCAGTGGAAACATCCTCTTCACATCCACTCTATCCAGGCCTTTCACTATTCGGTACATTTCAATGAGGTCCCCCCCTCATTCTTCTAAACTCCAGCGAGTACAGGCCCAGTGCCGACAAACGCTCATCATGTGTTAACCCAGTCATTCCTGGGGTCATTCTTGTAAACCTCCTCTGGACCCTCTCCAGAGCCAGCACATCCTTCCTCAGATACGGTGCCTAAAATTGCTCACAATATTCCAAATGCGGCCTGACCAGTGCCTCCGCATGACATCTCAGTCTTTGTATACAAGCCCTCGTGAAATAAATGCCAGCATTTTGAGTTTGCTCTCTATTCCGTAAGATCACGCTTCAGTCTCCGAAGTTCCTGGGGGTGACCGAGAACGGGGGTGTCAAGGGTTATAGGCAGGAAAATGGTATTAGGAACTAGAGATCATGATTGAATGGCAGAGCAGACTTTCGGGTAGAGACCCTTCATCAGACTACTGCGGAAATGGCGGCGCCTAACGGCTGCGGCTCGCTAGCAGTCTGTTCGTCTTTTTTCCTTTTTTTTGTGTTGTGTGTCGGTGTTGGGATGGTTTTTTTTTTGGTTGTGTATGTGTGGGGGGTGGTGGTGTGGGTGGGTGGGTGGTGGTGTGGGTGGGGGGGGTGGTGGTGTGGGTGGGGGGGGGAAACCTTTCTCTTTTAGGTCTCTTCCTCACGGCGCGGGGTGCGGCTCGGCCGTGGGGCCTTCCATCGCCCGGCGCGGCTCGGCCGCTGGACTTAACATCGCCCGGTGCAGCTCGGCCGCTGGACTTAACAGTGCCCGGTGCGGCTTGGCCGCGGGGCCTAACATCGCTGGTGCGGCTCAGCCGCTGAACTTAACAGTGCCCGGTGCGGCTCGGACGCGGGGCCTAACATCGCTCGGCGCGGTTCGGCCGCGGGACTTTTCATCGCTGGTGCAGCTCGGCCGCTGGACTTAACATCGCCCGGTGCGGCTTGGCCGCGGGGCATTCCATCGCCCGGTGCGGCTCGGCTGCTGGGCTTAACAGTGCCCGGTGCAGCTTGGCCGCGGGGCCTTCCATCGCCCGGTGCGGCTCGGCCGCGGGGCCTAACATCGCTCTAGGGGCTAGAGGAATCAAGGGATATGGGGAGAAGGCAGGCACGGGTTACTGATTGTAGATGATTGGCCATGAACACAAGGAATGGCGGTGCTGTCTCGAAGGGGCCGAATGGCCTCCTCCTGCACCTATTTTCAATGTTTCTATGAAACAGGGAACGAGGTTGTCAAAATGGGAGAGGCGGCGGAGTGGAGCTAGTTGCAGCATTCCTCCTTGGGACTGTGCTTGTCTTCCTGCCCCGACCTCGACCTCTCCCTCTGCCGGACGGCACTCTCGACCATTCCGCTGCCCACGTTGAAGAGCAGTGCCATCCAGGCCAGCCCCACCACGATCCACAACCCGGCAAGGCTCCGGTAGATGGGGATGTAGTGCTTGTTTGGGTCCGTGCCTGAAACAAGAGTACGGCACTGAGATCAGCAATGCACAGGAACACACCACGTCCGCGCACAGGTTAAAGTCGTAGAGTCACACAGCACAGTGACAGGCCCTTCGGCCCTACTCGCCCATGCCGACCAAGATAAATAGACAATAGACAATAAGTGAAGGAGGAGGCCATTCGGCCCTTCGAGCCAGCACCGCCATTCAATGTGATCATGGCTGATCATTCTCAATCAGTACCCCGTTCCTGCCTTCTCCCCATACCCCCTGACTCCGCTATCCTTAAGAGCTCTATCCAGCTCTCTCTTGAATGCATTCAGAGAATTGGCCTCCAATGCCTTCTGAGGCAGAGAATTCCACAGATTCACAACTCTCTGACTGAAAAAGATGCCCCATCCAGACTCAGTCCCACCTGCCCACATTTGGCCCAACCTCTCCTCTCCATGTACCTGTCCGTGCTGTTCATAAGTCCACAGGTTCTAGGGCGGCACGGTAGCGCAGCGGTAGAGTTGCTGCTTTACAGCGAATGCAGCGCCGGAGACTCAGGTTCGATCCTGACTACGGGTGCTGCACTGTAATGAGTTTGTACGTTCTCCCCGTGACCTGCATGGGTTTTCTCCGAGATCTTCGGTTTCCTCCCACACTCCAAAGACGTACAGGTATGTAGGTTAATTGGCTGGGTAAATGTAAAAATTGTCCCTAGTGAGTGTAGGATAGTGTTAATGTACGGGGATCACTGGGCGGCACGGACTTGGAGGGCCGAAAAGGCCTGTTTCCGGCTGTATATATATGATAGGAGCGGAATTAGGCCATTCGGCCCATCAAGTCTACTCCGCCATTCAGTCATGGCTGATCTATCTTTCCCTCGCAACCCCATTCTCCCCGTAACCCCTGACACCCGTACTGATCAAGAATCTATCTAGTGTAAGAAAAGAACTGCAGATGCTGGTACAAATCGAAAGTATTTATTCACAAAATGCTGGAGTAACTCAGCAGGTCGGGCAGCATCTCGGGAGAGAAGGAATGGGCGACGTTTCGGGTCAAGACCCTTCTGCCTTAAAAAATACCCACTAACTTGGCCTCCACAGCCTTCCGTGGCAGAGAATTCCACAGATTCACCACCCTCTGACTAAAGAAAGTACCTGCTTCAACTACCTCCTCTGGCAGCTCGTTCCATACACCCACCACCCTCAGCGTGAAAAGGTTTCCACACAGGTCCTTATTAAATCTTTCCCCTTTCACCTTAAACCCATGTCACCTGGTTTTTGATTCTCCTACGCTACATGAAATACTCTTTAATACACATCATGGCTATCTATTCCCCTCATGATCTTGTACACATCAATACGATACCTTACGCAACACTGATTCAAATAAATGAGTGTTAGCATCTATGGAGAATTTATCCCCCACCCCTCCCCTCCCCACTACAATCAGTTTGAAGAAGTATCCCGACCCGAAATGTCACCGATCCATACCCTCCAGAGGTGCTGCTCCTGGGTTACTCCAGCACTTTGTGCCTTTTCTTTTGCAAACCGGCATTTGCAGTTCACTGTGTCCCCATGATGCCAAGATAAACTAGTCTTATCTGCACATAATCCATATCCCTCCATTAACTAAACTGACTCCCTAAACAAAACTAATCTAAACTATCTGTTTCGATAATCAGGCACCAGATAGTCATAGAGTCGTGGAAACAGCATGGAAAAAGGCCCTTCATCCTAAATTTCCCATGCTGACCAAGATGCCCCATCTAGGATAAGAAAATAACTGCAGATGCTGGTACAAATCGAAGGTATTTATTCACAAAATGCTGGAGTAACTCAGCAGGTCAGGCAGCATCTCAGGAGAGAAGGAATGGGTGATGTTTCAGGTTGAGACCCCCATCTACACTACACCAGCCTGCCTGTGTTTGGTCCATATCCAGATGATAACATTTAATTAGCAAGCATTTTCAGAAATCCATTCAGATTTCCGATGGCTTTGGAAATGGTCCATTAACCTTTCTCTCTCTCATTTATTTAAGATTATTATAGATGGCTGGCGGACAGGTGTAAACTTGCCTTATAAATCTGCTTTACACCTCCCCCATCACACAAACCAACTTCCCTTCCGTTGACTCCATCTACACTTCGTACTGCCTCGGCAAGGCCAGCAGCCCAGACCATCACACCAACCAACCTCCCTTCCACTGACTCCATCTACACCTCACGCTGCCTCGGCAAGGCCAGCAGCCCAGACCATCACACAAACCAACCTCCCTTCCACTGACTCCATCTACACCTCACGCTGCCTCGGCAAGGCCAGCAGCATCATCAAGGGCCAGTCTCACCCCGGCCACTCCATCTTCTCCCCTCTCCCATCGGGCAAGAGGTACAGAAGTGTGAAAACGCACACCTCCAGATTCAGGGGCAGTTTCTTCCCAGCTGTTATCAGGCAACTGAATCATCCTACCACACCAGAGAGCAGTGCTGAACTACTATCTACCTCTTTGGTGACCCTCGGACTATCCTTGATCGGACTTTGCTGGCTTTACCTTGCACTGAACGTCATTCCCTTATCATGTATCTGTACACTGTGGACAGCTCGACTGTAATCGTGTATTGTCTTTCCGCTGACTGGTTAGCACGCAACAAAAGCTTTTCACTGTACCTCGGTACACGTGACACTAAACTAAACTGACCTAAACTAAACATTTGACCACCCGTGCATAACCATTGGTTTATCGCGGAGGGAGTGGGCCGCGGTTGCTGGAACAAAGGGCCGGTGAGAAGAACTGGGGTCTTACCTTCCGCACCCCCAAGGTCGGTTGCGGGAGACCCCCCCTCCCCCCGGGACAGGAAGGCGGGCCGGCGGGCGAGGAGAGGGACGACGGATCACGAAACGTTCCGGACGGAGGTGACGGCTGCAAACGGGCCTTTACGGCCGACTGTAGCTGGGACTTTAGAGGTGGTGCCAAAAACCTGGCTGAACCCGCACGTGGGCTCAGTGGACCGCTTACATGCATTCTGTACTTAATCTGGGATTGTGGTTATGTGCGGCGACAATCTTACTGAACTATGTGCAAAAAAAGGAATCTCACTGTACTTTTGGCGCGGTGGCGCAGCGGTAGAGTTGCCGCCTTACAGCGAATGCAGCGCCGGAGACTCAGGTTCCATCCCGACTACGGGCGCCGTCTGTACGGCGTTTGTACGTTCTCCCCGTGACCTGCGTGGGTCTACTCCGAGATCTTCCGTTTCCTCCCACACTCCAAAAACGTGCAGGTTTGTAGGTTAATTGGCTTGGCGTGTGTGTAAATTGTCCCTGGGTGTGTGTAGGATATTGTTAATGTGCGGGAGATTCTCCGACTTCCTTCCACTCTCCAATGACGTGCGGGCTTGTAGGTTAATTGGCTAGGTATAAGTGTAAATTGTCCCTAGTGATTGTAGGACAGTGTTGGTGTGCGGGGATCGCTGGTCGGCGCGGACCCGGTGGGCGAAGGGCCTGTTTCCGCGCTGTATCTCCGAACTAAAACCAACCATTGAACCATGGTGCATCTGGTCGTACCTACAACATAATCACCAAATCCAATGGTGCTGAGGGTGATGAAGGCAAAGTAAAAGCTCTCTCCGTAGGTCCAATCTTCCACGTAACTGAAGATCAATGGTGGAAACACCAGGAAGACAACCGTCCCAGATGTCAGGAAGAATGTCACGGTCAAAATCTTCATCACTTGCTGCAGGGGAAGAGAAAATAACTGTACAAAATCATGAGAGGAATAGATCGGGTAGACGCACAGAGTCTCTTGCCCAGAGTAGGGGAATCGAGGACCAGAGGACATAGGTTCAAGGTGAGGGGGAAAAGATTTAATAGGAATCCGAAGGGTAACATTTTCACACAGAGAGTGGTGGGTGTATGGAACAAGCTGCCAGAGGAGGTAGTTGAGGCAGGGACTATCCCAACGCTTAAGAAACAGTTAGACAGGTACATGGATAGGATGGGTTTGGAGGGATACGGACCAAACGCGGGCAGGTGGGACTAGTGTAGCTGGGACATGTTGGCCGGTGTGGGCAGGTTGGGCCGAAGGGCCTGTTTCCACGCTGTATCACTCTATGACTCTAATCTCTTAGTTAAAGTCTGTAGACACAAAAAGCTGGAGTAACTCAGCGGGACAGGCAACACCTCAGGATAGAATGAATGAACGATGTTTCCGGCCGAGACCCTTCTTCAGACCCTTCTCGAGCCGAAATGTCACCAATTCCTTCTCTCCGGAGATGCTGCCTGTCCCGCTGAGTTACTCCAGCATTTTGTGTCTATCTTCGGTTTAAACCAGCATCTGCAGTTCCTTTCTACACAGCATGGAAACAGGCCCATCGGCTGAACTTGCCCATACCCCCCCAAAATACCAATGTACACCGGTCCCACCTACCCGCGTTTGGCCCATATCCCTTTAAACCTGTCCTATCCACGTGCCTGTCCAAATGTCTTTGAAATGTTGTTATAGTCCTTGCCTCAACTACCTCCTCTGGCAGCTCGTTCCATATATATCCACCGTCCTCTGTGTGGAAAAAGTTGCCCCTCAGGTTCCTATTAAATCTGTCCCCCCCCTCACCTTAAACCTATGTCTGGTTCTCGACTCCCCTATTCTGGGAAAGAGACTGTGTGCTGTCACCGGATTTATTCCCCTCGTGATTTTTTTTTAACCACTCTGTAAAATCACCCGTCATGCCCCTGTGCTTCAGGGAATAAAGTCCCAGCCAGCTCGACCTCAGTATCTCAGCTGATAGCACATTTTCAGCAAACAATTTGTGGCACTTAAAATAAGTGTCTTTGCACCCTCGAAACAATGTCCAATGTCCAATTGCCCGTCTGGCAGAAGGTACAGACGCTTGAAGGTACAGATGCACCACCAGACTCAGGAACAGCTTCCTCCCCTCGAGTGCTGTCCGATTCACCTCTGCCCCATTGCGGACATTGGACTTTGTCGCTGTAACTGGTGCGCTACAGTGCTGAGAACTATATTCTGCACTCTGTATCTTATAGACAATAGACAATAGACAATAGGTGCAGGAGGAGGCCATTCGGCCCTTCGAGCCAGCACCGCCATTCAATGTGATCATGGCTGATCATTCTCAATCAGTACCCCGTTCCTGCCTTCTCCCCATACCCCCTGACTCCGCTATCCTTAAGAGCTCTATCTAGCTCTCTCTTGAATGCATTCAGAGAATTGGCCTCCACTGCCTTCTGAGGCAGAGAATTCCACAGATTCACAACTCTCTGACTGAAAAAGTTTTTCCTCATCTCAGTTCTAAATGGCCCACCCCTTATTCTTAAACTGTGGCCCCTTGTTCTGGCCCCTTGATCTTCCCCTTTGCTCTACCTATTACACTATTTTGTTTCGATTGTCCTTATGTGTGGTATTATCTGATCTGTTTGGATAGCACGCAAGACAAAGCTTTTCACTGTATGTGTGGGAAGGAACTGCACATGCTGGTTTACACCGAAGATAGACACATAAAAACATAGAAACATAGAAAGTAGGTGCAGGAGGCCATTCGGCCCTTCAAGCCAGCACCGACATTCAATATGATAATGGCTGATCATTAAGAATCAGTACCTCTCTTGAATACAGGTACATCCAGTGAATTGGCCTCCACTGCCTTCTGTGGCAGAGAATTCCACAAATTCACAAATCTCTGGGTGAAGAGTTTTTTCCTCATCTCAGTCCTAAATGGCCTACCCCTTATTTTTAAACTGTGACCCCTGGTTCTGGACTCCCCCAACATCGAAAATATTTTTCCTGCATCCAGCCTGTCCAAACCCTTAAGAATTTGATAGAAACATTGAAACATAGAAAATAGGTACAGGAGGAGGCCATTCGGCCCTTCAAGCCAGCACCGCCATTCATTGTGATCATGGCTGATCATCCATAATCAGTAACCTGTGCCTGCCTTCTCCCCGTATCCCTTGATTCCACTAGCTCCTAGTGCTCTATCTAACTCTCTTTTCAATTCATCCAGTGAATTTGCTTCCACTGCCTTCTGTGACAGAGAATTCCACAAATTCACAACTCTCTGGGTGAAAAGTTGCTTCTCACCCCAGTTTTAAATGGTCTCCCCTTTATTCTTACACTGTGGCCCCTGGTTCTGGACTCCCCCAACATTGGGAACATTTTTCCTGCATCGAGCTTGTCCAGTTCTTTAATAATTTTATACGTCTCTATATGATCCCCTCTCATCCTTCTAAACTCCAGTGAATACAAGCCCAGTCTTTCCAATCATTCCTCATATGACAGTCCCACCATCCCAGGGATTAACCTGGTGAACCTACGCTGCACTGCCTCAAGAGCAAGGACATCCCTCCTCAAATTTGGAGACCAAAGCTGCACGCAATACTCCAGATGTGGTCTCACTAGGGCCCTGTACAACTGCAGAAGGACCTCTTTACTCCTATGCTCAAATCCTCTCGTTATGAAGGCCAACATGCCATTAACTTTCCTCACTGCCTGCTGTACCTGCACACTTACGTTCAGTGACTGGTGTACAAGGACACCAAGGTCTCGTTGCACTTCCCCTTCACCTAATTTTATATGTTTCTATAAGACTCTGTAAGGTTCTATAAGACACAAAATGCTGGAGTAACTCAGCGGGACAGGCAGCATCTCTGGAGAGAAGGAATGGATGACGTTTTGGGTGGAGACCCTTCTTCTGATTATTGTTACGGTCAGAGACCCCCATTTGTTGCTCGGACGTTATGCTCACCCTGTGATTTCTTGACTTCTGGGCATTTCTCTCCAGCCTCTTTAAGTGATCATTCATACTTCTCCCGAGGTGCTTTAAAAAAGTTAGATTCAAAGGGACTCCAAACAATGCGTAGAACACGCAGAAGACTTGTCCCCCAACTGTGCTGGGAGAGAGATTTCCAAAGCCTGGACAAAGGACAAAGAGAATCGAGTCAAGTTCTCTGTAGTATTCCACCCGCAGTAAAATGGCGGCATGGTGGCGCAGCGGTAGAGTTGCCGCCTTACAGCGAATGCAGCGCCGGAGACTCAGGTTCCATCCCGACTACGGGCGCCGTCTGTACGGAGTTTTTACGTTCTCCCCGTGACCTGCGTGGGTTTTCTCCGAGATCTTCGGTTTCCTCCCACACTCCAAAGACGTGCAGGTTTGTAGGTTAATTGGCTGGGCAAATGTAAAAATTGTCCCTAGTGGGTGTAGGATAGTGTTAGTGTGCGGGGATCGCTGGGCGGCGCGGACCCGGTGGGCCGAAGGGCCTGTTTCTGCGCTGTATCTCTAAATCTAAAAAATTGCATCGAAAACAGTGGTGGCAGCGGTAGAGTTGCTGCCTCACAGCGCCAGCGACCCAGGTTCGATTCTGACCTCGGGTGCTGTCCGTGCGGAGTTTGCACGTTGTCCCCGTGACCGCGTGAGTTTTCCCCGGGTGCTCCGGTTTCCTCCCACCTCCCAAAGACGTGGAGGTTTTTAGGTTAATTTGCCCTCTGTAATCTGCTCCTAGTGTGTAGGGAGTGGATGCGTAAATGTGGGATGACCTAGAACTAGTGTGGGCGGGTGATCGATGGTCGGTGTGGACTCGGTAGGGCCGAAGGGCCTGTTTCTACGCTGTACCTCTAACCTAAATGAAACATGTCACAATGAGCGATTTCCTTTAGAGATACAGCGTGGAAACAGGCCCTTCGGCCCACTGAATACACGCCAACCAGCGGTCACCCCATACACGAGTTCTATCCTACATCATCGGGACATTTTTACAGTAGCCAATTAACCTACAAACCTGAAGGTATTTATTCACAAAATGCTGGAGTAACTCAGCAGGTCAGGCAGCATCTCAGGAGAGAAGGAATGGGTGACGTTTCGGGTCGAGACCCTTCTTCAGACTGATGTCAGGGGGGCGGGACAGAGGAAGGATATAGGTGGAGACAGGAAGATAGAGGGAGAACTGGGAAGGGGGAAGGGAAGAGAGGGACAGAGGAACTATCTAAAGTTGGAGAAGTCAATGTTCATACCACTGGGCTGCAAGCTGCCCAGCCGAAATATGAGGTGCTGTTCCTCCAATTTCCGGTGGGCCTCACTATGGCACTGGAGGAGGCCCATGACAGAAAGGTCAGACTGGGAGTGGGAGGGGGAGTTGAAGTGCTCAGCCACTGGGAGATCAGGTTGGTTAAGGCGGACTGAGCGAAGGTTTTGAGCAAAGCGATCGCCGAGCCTGCGTTTGGCGAACCTACAAACCTGTACTGTCTTTGGAAACGTGGGAGAAATCCTGCGCAGGTCACGGCGAGAACGTACAAACTCCACACAGACGGCACCCGTAGTCGGGATGGAACCCGGGTCTCTGGCGCTGCGAGGCGGCCGCTCTACCGCTGCGCCACCGTGCAGCCCTCAGCCAACCAGGTTTCCAACCAGCTAAACGTCCGGTCAAAAAACCTAAGTGCGTGAGATGCTTAAAATGACGAGTTTGCTCTCCGATCCATCTTCATGTATCACGAAGTTGAAAATTGGTCCCCTCAGAAAGTTAAAGTGTGAAGAAAAAAGCCGAGATTAATGCTAATGCATGTTCTCCGAATGGAAATGCTTACCTATTGTGGTCACCACAGTCCCTGCAAAGAAAAATGAGCTACTGAAGTCCCAGTTGCTTGGGTTAGTGGAGTTTCCTGATGGGTCCACACCCTTCTCCCAAGCATCGATAATAATCTTAAATAAAGGAGAGAGCAAAAGGTTAATGGCACACCTCCAAAGCCATCAGAAGCATGAAGACATTGCTGAAAATGGTCGCTGTTTGTACGGGGAAATAAATTATACTCAGCAAATATATGGATATAATACTAATATTGTATTATGCAGGAAAGAACTGCAGATGCTGGTTTAAATCGAAGGTAGGCGCAAAATGCCGGAGTAACTCAGCCAGGGACAGGCAGCATCTCTGGAGAGAAGGAATGGGTGACGTTTCGGGTCTGAAGAAGGGTCTCATATCATATTATATCATATATATACAGCCGGAAACAGGCCTTTTCGGCCCTCCAAGTCCGTGCCGCCCAGCGATCCCCGTACATTAACACTATCCTACACCCACTAGGGACAATTTTTACATTTAACATTTACCCAGCCAATTAACCTACATACCTGTACGTCTTTGGAGTCTCGACCCGAAGCGTCCCCCATTCCTTCTCTCCAGAGATGCTGCCAGTCCCGCTGAGTTATCCCAGCGTTCTGTGTCTGTCTTAATATTATATTGCCTGGATTAGATGGTATTAGCTACAGGGAGAGGTTGGACAAACATGGATGCAAAGTGCTAGAGTGACTCAGTGGGCCAGGTGGTATCTCGGGAGCGAATCTGTGGAATTCTCTGCCACAGAGGGCAGTGGAGGCCAATTCACTGGATGTTTTCAAGAGAAGGATGAGAGGGGATCTTATCGAAACATATAAGATTATTAAGGGGTTGGACACGTTAGAGGCAGGAAACATGTTCCCAATGTTGGGGGAGTCCAGAACAAGGGGCCACAGTTTAAGAATAAGGGGTAGGCCATTTAGAACTGAGATGAGGAAACACTTTTTCAGTCAGAGAGTTGTGAATTTGTGGAATTCTCTGCCTCAGAAGGCAGTGGAGGCCAATTCTCTGAATGCATTCAAGAGAGAGCTAGATAGAGCTCTTTAGGATAGTGGAGTCAGGGGGTATGGGGAGAAGGCAGGAACGGGGTACTGATTGAGAATGATCAGCCATGATCACATTGAATGGCGGTGCTGGCTCGAAGGGCCAAATGGCCTCCTCCTGCACCTATTGTCTATTGAGTTACATAGAAATATAGAACATGGGTGCAAGAGGAGGCCATTTGGCCCTTCGAACCAGCACCGCCATTCATTGTGATCATGGCTGATCGTCCACAATCAGAAACCCGTGCCTGCCTTCTCCCCATATCCCTTAATTCCACTAGCCCCGAGAGCTCTAGGCTTAGCTCTTAGGGCTAACGGAATCAGGGGATATGGGGAAAAAGCAGGAACAGGGTGCTGATTTTGGATGATCAGCCATGATCATATTGAATAGGCTCGAAGGGCCGAATGACCTACTCCTGCACCTATTTTCTCTGTTTCTAACATGGATAAGGTGACGTTTTGGGTCGAGTCCCTTCTTCAGACTGATTGTAGGGGGAGCAGAAGAAAGTTGGAAGAGGGGAGAGGCAGGATGAAGCAACCTTGATTTGTTTACTCTGGAACACTGGAAGGGAACCTGATAGAAGTATGTCAAGTAACGAGAGGCAGAGACAGGGTAGACAGTCACAGCCTTTATTTCGACGGGGAAATGTCAAGGACTAGAGGGCACAGGTTTAAGGTAAGAGGGCAAAAGTTTAAAGGTGATGTGTGGGGCAGGTTTTTCACACAGAGGGTGGTGGGGGCCTGGAACGTGCTGCCAGGGGTTATGGTGGAGGCAGATACGATCGTGGCGTTTAAGAGACTTTTGGATAGGTACATGGATCTGCAGGGAACGGAGGGATATGGATCACGCACAGGCAGCAGAGGAGATTAATTTATCATGGCATCAATGTCGGCACGGACATTGTGGGCCAAATGGCCTGTTCCTGTGCTGTACCATTCTATATTCTTTATTGAAGAACAGCAGGATATGTGGAACTCTCTGCCTCAGAAGGCAGTGGAGGCCAATTCTCTGAATGCTTTCAAGAGAGAGCTAGATAGAGCACTTAAGGATAGCAGAGTCAGGGGGTATGGGGAGAAGGCAGGAACGGGGTACTGATTGAGAATGATCAGCCATGATCACATTGAATGGTGGTGCTGGCTCGAAGGGCCGAATGGCCTCCTGCACCTATTGTCTATTGTCTATTGATATAGCTTACACCCCAGCGGTATGAACATTGACTTCTCTAACTACAAGTAGCCCTTGCATTCCCTCTCTCTCCATCCCCTCCCCCTTCCCCCTTCTCCGACCAGTCCTAATGTCTCCGACTACATTTTATCTCTGTTTGCTTCGTTATTCCCTTCTCCCAACTAACAATGACCGATTCTACATTTTCCTTGATCTCCATCCCCTTTGTCCTGTTTTCACACCTTGCACTTCCTTTTCTATGCACACCCCACTCCCCTGACATCAATCTGAAGAATGGTCTCGACACGAAACGGCACCCGTTCCTTCTCTCCAGAGTTACTCCAGCATTTTGCGTCTATCTTCGATTTAAACCAGCACCTGCAGTTCCTTCCTACAGCAGGATAGATAAAGTGGAGAAGATGGTATTGGGCAGAATATTAGAACAAGGTTGGGCATCCTAGTCAACACGGACAGGTCGGGCCGAAGGGCCTGTTTCCACGCTCTATGACGCTATGAAAGTTATCTTATGGAATCACAGAGTCATACAGCACGGAAACAGGCCCTTCGGCCCAACTTGCCCACACCAACCAAGATCCCTCCAGCTACACTAGTCCCACCTGCCTGCTTTTGGCCCATATCCCTCTAAACCTGTCCTATCCATGAGCCTGTCCAAATGCAGTTATAGTCCCTGCCTTAACTTAGGGCGGCACGGTGGCGCAGCGGTAGAGTTGCTGCCTCACAGCGCCAGAGATCAGGGTTCGAACTTGACTACGAGGGCTGTCTACCCGGAGTTTGTGCGTTCTCCCCGTGACCGCGTGGGTTTTCTCCGGGTGCTCCGGTTTCCTCCCACACTCCAAAGACTGACAGGTTTGTAGGTTAATTGGCTTCTGCACATTGTTCCTGGTGTGTGGGATAGAACTAGTATGAACGGCTGATCAATGGTCGGAGTGGACTCGGTGGGCCGAAGGGCCTGTTTCCACACTGTATCTCTAAACTAAACTAAACTAAATTAAACTAAACATTACCTCCGCTGGTATCTCTTTCTTTCCATATAGCCACCATATTTTCCATTGAGTGAAAGAGTTGCCCTTCAGGTTCCTATTAAATATTTCCCCCCTCACGTTAAACTATGTCCCCGGTTCTTGATTCATAGAAACATAGAAAATAGGTGCAGGAGAAGGCCATTCAGCCCTTCAAGCCAGCACCGCCATGCAATATGATCATCTAAAATCAGTACCCCGTTCCTGCTTTCTCCCCACATCCCTTGATTTCGTTAGCCCTAAGTTTAGTTTATTTTAGTTTAGTTTAGTTTAGAGATACAGTGCAGAAACAGGCCCTTCGGCCCACCGAGTTCGCGCCGACCAGTGATCCCCGCACTTTAACACTATCCTACACACACTAGGAACAATTTACACATACACCAAGCTATTTAACCTACATACCTGTACGTCTTTGGAGTGTTGGAGGAAACCGAAGATCTCGGAGAAAACCCACGCAGGTCGTGGGGAGAACGTACAAACACCGTACAGACGGCGCCCGTAGTCGGGATGGAACCCGGGTCTCCGACACTGCAAGTGCTGTAAGGCAGCAACTCTACCGCTGCACGACCAGGAGCTACATCTAGCTCTCTCTTGAAAACATCCAGTGAATTGTCCTCCACTTCCTTCTGTGGCAGAGAATTCCACAGATTCACAACCCTCTGAGTGAAAAACCCTCCAAGGGGAAAAGGCTGAGCATTCAGCATGTCAATTCTTAACTATTACAACTTCATTAAACAATGCTCGGTTCATGATGGGAGTGGAATGTACAATTGTGGTCGTCACTCATAGGAGGGGTGTGAATGCACTCACTGGAGGGGGGGGCAGAGGTGATTCGCGATGGGCACTGCTTGGGATGGTGCATTTCATCCATATGGTGAGATTGGAGAGGTTAGGTCTGTTTTCCTTGGAGCACAGGAGGCCAAGTGGGAAGCAGATGGAGGTGTACACAATTATGAGGAGGACAGATTAGTGGATAGAGTCATAGATTTATGCAGCGTAGAAACAAGCCCTTCTGGCGATCTCATCCATACCATCCACGATGCTGATCTGAGATAGTTCCATCTGCCTGCATTCACCCCGTGGTCGACCGCTACAAGTTACTGGGCGGCACGTTGGCGCAGCGGTAGAGTTGCTGCCTTACAGCGAATGCAGCGCCGGAGACCCGGGTTCAATCCCGACTACGGGCGCCGTCTGTACGGAGTTTGTACGTTCTCCCCGTGACCTGCGTGGGTTTTCTCCGAGATCTCCGGTTTCCTCCCGCACTCCAAAGACGTGCAGGTTTGTAGGTTAATTGGCTGGGTAATATGTAAAAATTGTCCCTAGTGTGTGTAGGATAGTGTTAATGTGCGGGGATCGCTGGGAGGCACACGAAAGGCTCTGTTTCTGCGTTGTATCTCTAAACTAAACTAAACTAAACTATACTAAACTAAACTAAACCACATCTCTGGCAGCCTTAACTGGTCGCGTCACACTCAAGTGATGATCAAGAAAGTACATATTCAGCGTATTTACTTTCTTATTAAATTAGTATATTAATGATTTGGACGAGGGGATTGAAGGCTTTGTGGCCTAGTTTGCGGATGATACGAAAATAGGTGGAGGGGCAGGTAGCATAGAGAAAGCAGGGAGTCTGCAGAAGGACTTCGACGGGTTGGGAGAGTGGACAGACAAGTGGCAGATGGAATACAGTGCAGCAAAGTGTGGAGTCAAGCATTTTGGTAGCTGGAATAAAGCCGCAGACTATTTTCTAAATGGGGTGAGAATCCAGAAATCGGAGATGCAAAGGGGTTTGGGAGTGCTGGTGCAGGATTCCCAAAAAGCTAATAGACAATAGACAATAGGTGCAGGAGGAGGCCATTCGGCTCTTCGAGCCAGCATCGCCATTCAATGAGATCATGGCTGATCATTCTCAATCAGTACCCCGTTCCTGCCTTCTCCCCATACCCCCTGACTCCGCTATCCTTAAGAGCTCTATCTAGCTCTCTCTTGAATGCATTCAGAGAATTGGCCACCGCTGCCTTCTGAGGCAGAGAATTCCACAGATTCACAACTCTCTAAAAAAGTTTTTCCTCATCTCAGTTCTAAATGGCCTACCCCTTATTCTTAAACTGTGGCCCCTTGTTCTGGACTCCCCCAACATTGGGAACATGTTTCCTGCCTCTAACGTGTCCAACCACTTAATAATCTTATACGTTTCGATAAGATCTCCTCTCATCCTTCTAAATTCCAGTGTATACAAGCCTAGTCGCTCCAGTCTTTCAACATATGACAGTCCCACCATTCCGGGAATTAACCTAGTAAATCTATGCTGCACGCCCTCAATAGCAAGAATATCCTTCCTCAAATTTGAAGACCAAAACTGCACACAGTACTCCAGGTGCGGCCTCACTAGGGCCCTGTACAACTGCAGAAGGACCTCTTTGCTCCTATATTCAACTCCTCTTGTTATGAAGGCCAACATTCCATTGGCTTTCTTCACTGCCTGCTGTACCTGCATGCTTCCTTTCAGTGACTAATCTGCAAGTCGAATCAATAGTAAAGAAAACAATCTCAATGCTGGCATTTATTTCAAGAGGGCTTGTATGCAAAAACAGGGATGTGATGCTGAGGCTCTGTAAGGCGCTGGTCAGGCCGCATTTGGAATATTGTGAGCCATTTTGGGCCCCATATCTGAGGAAGGGTGTGCTGGCTCTGGAGAGGGTCCAGAGGAGGTTTACGAGAATGATCCCAGGAATGAGTGGGTTAACGTATGGACGTTTGTCGGCTCTGGGCCTGTACTCGCTGGAGTTTAGAAAAATGAGGGGTAGGGTTGCCAACTGTCCTGTATTAGCCGGGACATCCCGTATTTTGGGCTAAATTCGTTTGTCCCGTACGGGACCTCCCTTGTCCAGTATTAGGCCCGTGGGCCGCTGTAAGGCCCCGACACTGTAGCCCCGGACAGTAGGCTAACGGAGCTCGTTAACTTTAACGTCTTTAGTCAGAGGGTGGTGAATCTGTGGAATTCTTTGCCACAGAATGATGTGGAGGCCGTTAGTGGATATTTTTCAGGCAGAGATAGACAGATTCTTGATCAGTACGGGTGTCAGGGGTTAAGGGGAGAAGGCAGGAGAATGGGGTTAGGAGGGAGAGATAGATCAGCCATGAATGAATGGCGTAGACGATGGGCAGAATGGCCTAATTAGACTCCTATTCCTTTTGACCTTATGACTTGTGCTAAAAAGCACGTGGTCTATACTGCAATCAAAGATGGTCAATAGTTCATAGTTGAGGTTAGCGTAGTGTAGCGTTCAAGAGTCTGGTGGTTAGCGGGGAGAAGCCGTTCTTGAACTTGGTGTCACCTGATGATTCAGCCCCCTGTTTCCCTGTTCAGATTCTGGTGCCGGAGTTCAAATATATTGTTTCAGGGATTTGTCCTTATCACTTGTATCCTATCACTTATGACCTTAGGCGCCTGGGAAGATTCAGCATGTCCACCAGGATTCTCTCGAACCTTCTGCCGACGCGCTAATGAAAGTATTCTGACGGGATGCATCTCAGTCCTGTTGTGGCAACTGCTCTGCTCCTGACTGCCTGAACCTGCAGAGTGGTGAACAAGGCCCAGTCCATCACAGGCTCGGCACCTCCTTCATCCAGTCCATCTTCACGGTGCGTTGCATCAGGAATGCTGGACCTATCGACAAGGATGCCAAGGAGACATCCATAACCCACCCATGTTCTCCAGAGATGCTGCCTGACCTGCTGAGTTACTCCAGCACTCTGTGAAACGTCACCCATCCATGTTCTCCAGAGATGCTGCCTGACCCGCTGAGTTACTCCAGCACTCTGTGAAACGTCACCTATCCATGTTCCCCAGAGATGCTGCCTGACCCGCTGAGTTACTCCAGCACTCTGTGAAACGTCACATATCAATGCTCTCCAGAGATGCTTCCTGACCCGCTGAGTTACTCCAGCACTATGTGTCTTTTTTTGCACAACCTGCATTTTCCACTTGCTATCCCATATGCACGTTGGCTTTAAGCGATACAGGGCGGAAGCAGGTCCTTCGGTCCACCGAGTCTGCACCGCCCAGCGATCCTCGTACACTAACACTGTCCCACACACACTAGGGACAGTTTACACTTGTACCAAGTCAATTAACCTACAAACCTGCAAGTCTTTGGAGTGTGGGGGGAAACCAGAGCACCCGGAGAAACCCACGCGGTCACGGGGAGAACGTACAAACTCCGTGTGAGATCCGTAAGTCGGGATCGAACCCGGGACTCTGGTGCTGTGAGGCAACAACTCTACCGCTGTGGCGCCCACGAATACAGTTTCCCCCGTGAACAAGGTATTTAATTGCACCCTTGTGTTCGACATTAAACTAATCTGAGTCTTCTTGTAAATGCAGCACTGATAGCAGCGTTTTATTATTTAATGGTGATGTGCTTCCATCTCCTGGTGCTACTGCAGGTAGCAGCAAAAGAGCACAGCACACTTGAAAATGTCATTGTTCACTTACTGAGGCTGAAACTCTCCTCAAAAACACCTCAGCGAATTATACCGTGAAGGGTAGACAGTCAGAGCCTTTCCCCCCAGGGTGGAAATGTCAAAGACGAGAGGGCAGAGCTTTAAGGTGAGAGGGGCAAAGTTTAAAGGAGATGTGTGGGGCACGTTTTCTACACAGAGGGTGGTGGGGGCCTGGAACGCGCTGCCAGGGATGGTGGTGGAGGCAGATACGATAGTGGCGTTTAAGAGGCTGTTAGATAGGCACGTGGATAAGCAGGGAATGAAGCGATATGGATCACGTGCAGGTGGAGGATATGCACCTGTGGCGGGACTGTCATATGTTGAAAGACTGGAGCGACTAGGCTTGTATACACTGGAATTTAGAAGGATGAGAGGAGATCTTATAAGAAACGTATAAGATTATTAAGGGGTTGGACACGTTAGAGGCAGAAAACATGTTCCCAATGTTGGGGGAGTCCAGAACAAGGGGCCACAGTTTAAGAATATGGGGTCGGCCATTTAGAACTGAGATGAGGAAAAACTTTTTCAGTCAGAGAGTTGTGAATCTGTGGAATTCTCTGCCTCAGAAGGCAGTGGAGGCCAATTCTCTGAATGCATTCAAGAGAGAGCTAGATAGAGCTCTTAAGGATAGCGGAGTCAGGGGGTATGGGGAGAAGGCAGGAACGGGGTACTGATTGAGAATGATCAGCCGTGATCACATTGAATGGCGGTGCTGGCTCAAAGGGCCGAATGGCCTCCTCCTGCACCTATTGTCTATTGCCTATTGTCTATTAGTCTAGCTCGTCATCATCTTCCGTACAGACATTATGGTCCGAAGAAGGGTCTCGTCACCTGTTCCTTTTCTCCAGAGATGCTGCCTGACCCGCTGAGTTACTCCTGCTTTTTGTGTCTATCTTAGGGCCTGTTCCTGTACGTTCTATGTAGAAACAAGGAACCGCAGATGCTGGTTCACAAAAAAAGGACACAAAGTGCAGGAGTAACTCAGCGGGTCAGGCAGCATCTCTGGAGAACATGAATAGTTTCAGATTGGGATCCTTCCTCCTGTATGTCCTATGTTGTACGTCATTAGACGTTGCCAAGAGTATCTTTAATTATAGTGTGTAGGAAAGAACTGCTTTAAATCGAAGATAGGCACAAAATGCTGGAGTGACAGCGGGACAGGCAGCGTCTCTGGAGAGAAGGAATGGGCGACGTTTCAGGTCGAGACCCTTCTTCAGACTGATGCTTATAGTGACCTTGATTGCTGATTTCAGAGGTGATTAATTGACGGTGAAGTGCCAGGCAAGTGGCAAGTCTTTCTCATCAAAAGCCAAAAGGCCGCAGATGCTGGAAGTCTGAAGTACAAACAGTTAATGTTGGAAAGTCTTAGCCGGTCAAGCAGCATCCGCAGAGAGAGACCAAGACGCCTTCAGGTCAATGGCCTTTCATCAGAAATTTAGACATCCGGTGTGTCTTTGTGGAAAGGGAGGTAGAGAGAACAAGAGAAGTTGGCGAAACGGTGGCGCAGCGGCAGAGTTGCTGCCTTACAGCGAATGCAGCGCCGGAGACCCGGGTTCCATCCCGACTACGGGCGCCGTCTGCACGGAGTTTGTACGTTCTCCCCGTGACCTGCGTGGGTTTTCTCCGAGATCTTCGGTTTCCTCCCACACTCTAAAGACGTAGAGGTTTGTAGGTTAATTGGCTTGGTGTATGTATAAATTGGCCCTAGCGTGTGTAGGATAGTGTTAATGTGCGGGGATTGCTGGTCGGTGCCGAAGGGCCTGTTTCCGCGCTGTATCTCTAAACTAAACTAAACTAAAGAAGTGTTTGCGATGTCGTCATTCAGCTATACAGCCCTTCGGCCCAATCCATCCATGCCGACCAAGTTATCTTATTGAGCTAGTCCTACTTGCCTTTGCCTGGCCCATCTCCCTCCAAGCAGTTACATGGATATGAAAATGTTTAGGGGCGTCTGGTTCTAACACAGGCAAATTGAAGAAGCTTAGATGGGGCACCTTGGTCGAGTTGGGCCAAAGGGCTCCCTTCTGTGACCTTTACAAAGAAGGCAAATTCAATGCTAGCATTTATATCAAGAGGACTGGAATACAAAAACAGGGATGCAATGCTGAGGCTCTACAAGGCACTGGTCAGGCCGCATTTGGAGTATCGTGAGCACTTGTGGGGCCCCGTATCTGAGGAAGGATGTGCTGGCTCTGGAGAGGGTCCAGAGGAGGTTTACGAGAATGATCCCAGGAATGACTGGGTTAACACATGATGAGCGTTTGTCGGCACTGGGCCTGTACTCGCTGGAGTTTAGAAGGTTGAGGGGGGGACCTCATTGAAACGTACAGAATAGTGAAAGGCTTGGATAGAGTGGATGTGGAGAGGATGTTTCCACTGGTGGGAGAGTCTAGGATCAGAGGTCACCGCCTCAGAATTAAAGGATTACAGGATTACAAGGAAATTTATTAGCCAAGTATATAAGAAGAACGTACAAAGAATTTGATTTGCCATTTTCAACCCGAAACGTCACCCATTCCTTCTCTCCAGAGATGCTGCCTGTCCCGCTGAGTTACTCCAGCATTTTGTGTCTACCTTCGATTTAAACCGGCATCTGCAGTTCTCTCTTGCACCATTAAACTCCATCTGCCATTCCTTGGCCCATTGATCAAGATCCTATTGTAATCAGAGATAACCTTCTTCACGACACCACCAATTTTAGTGTCAGCCCCAAGCTTACTCAACTCCCCCACCTCCATTCATCTCCAAATCGTTCATATACATTAAAAAAACACACAAGGCAGTAGTTTCCGGGCTTCTACTTGCAACAATCCTCAAAACCGTAGAGTCATACACCACGGAAACAGGCCCTTCGGCCCAACCCCTCTGTGCCGACCAACATGCCCCCTCTCAGTTAGTTCCAATTTCCCCCCATTTGGCCCGTATCCTGTGGCACGGTGGCGCAGCGGTAGAGTTACTGCCTTACAGCGAATGCAGCGCCGGAGACCCGGGTTCCATCCGGACTACGGGTGCCGTCTGTACGGAGTTTGTACGTTCTCCCCGTGACCTGCGTGGGTTTTTTCCAAGATCTCCAGGGTTTCCTCCCACACTCCAAAGACGTACAGGTATGTAGGTTGATTGGCTTGGTAAATGTTTAAAAAAATTGTCCCTAGTGGGTGTAGGATAGTGTTAGTGTGCGGGGATCGCTGGTCGACGCGGACCCGGTGGGCCGAAAGGGCCTGTTTCCACGCTGTATCTCTAAACTCTAAAAGAAAACCTTTCCTATCCACATACCTTTCCAAATGTCTTTTAAATTTTGCTATTGTAAGTGCCTCATTCAACAGCCTCTTCTGGCAGCTCATTCCAAGTACCTTGTGTGAGAAAGTTGCCCTTTGGGTTCCGTTTGAGTCTTCCCCCTTTCACTTTCAACACATGTTCAACCACAATATGACAGGGGACAGAACCGTGTCTCGGACATGGTGGTCAGCAACACAGGGGCCCCACAGGGGACGGTCCTCTCTCCCTTCCTGTTCACCATCTACACCTCGGACTTCAGATACAACTCCGTCTCCTGCCACCCAGTTTCCAAATGACTCTGCAATCGTGGGCTGCATCAGTGAGGAGAGGAAAGCTGAATATGGAGGTGGAGTCAACGACTTTGTTGAGTGGTGTGGGCCGAACCACCTGCAGCTCAACGCCGACAAGACTAAGGAGTTGGTGGTGGGCTTTAGGAGGAGAGGAATGCCCCTGTCCCCTGTCTCCATCAATGGTGTGGATGTGGGGAGTACAAATACCTTGGCGTGTACCTGGACAGTAAACTGGACCGGTCCAGGAACGCTGAGGCTCTGTACAAGAAGGGACAGAGCCGGCTGTACTTTTTGAGAAGGCTTCGCTCCCTCAACGTCTGCAGCAAGATGCTGCAGATGTTCTACCAATCGGTGGTGGCCAGTGCCATCTTCTTCGCTGCCATGCGCTGGGGCAGCAGGGTGAAGGCCGCGGACACCAACACGATCAACAAGCTCATCAGGAAGGCCGGCTCCGTCCTGGGGGCGGAGTTGGACTCACGGGAGGTGGTCTTGGAGGGGAGGGTGCTCCTCAAACTGTGGAGCATCCTGGACAATACAGCCCATCCCCTCCGTGACACACTGGTCAACCTGAGGAGCACCTTCAGCAACAGACTGGTCCCACCAAGATGCAGCACAGAACGCCACAGGACATCCTTTTATTCACAAAATGCTGGAGTAACTCAGCAGGTCAGGCAGCATCTCGGGAGAGAAGGAATGGGTGACGTTTCGGGTCGAGACCCTTCTTCAGACTGATGTCAGGGGGGCGGGACAAAGGAAGGATATAGGTGGAGACAGGAAGATAGAGGAAGATCTGGGAAGGGGGAGGGGAAGAGAGGGACAGAGGAACTATCTAAAGTTGGAGAAGTCAATGTTCATACCACCGGGCTGCAAACTGCCCAGGCGAAATATGAGGTGCTGTTCCTCCAATTTCCGGCGGGCCTCACTATGGCACTGGAGGAGGCCCATGACAGAAAGGTCAGACTGGGAATGGGAGGGGGAGTTAAAGTGCTGGGCCACCGGGAGATCAGTTTTGTTAATGCGGACCGAGCGCAGGTGTTCAGCGAAGCGATCGCCGAGCCTGCGCTTGGTTTCGCCGATATAAATAAGTTGACATCTAGAGCAGCGGATGCAATAGATGAGGTTGGAGGAGGTGCAGGTGAACCTCTGTCTCACCTGGAAAGACTGTTTGGGTCCTTGGATGGAGTTGAGGGGGGAGGTAAAGGGACAGGTGTTGCATCTCCTGCGGTTGCAGGGGAAAGTGCCCGGGGTTGGGGTGGTTTGGGTAGGAAGGGACGAGTGGACCAGGGAGTTACGGAGTGAACGGTCTCTGCGGAACGCAGAGAAGGGAGGGGATGGGAAGATATGGCCAGTGGTGGGGTCCCGTTGTAGGTGACGGAAATGTTGGTGGATGATATGTTGGATCCGCTGGCTGGTGGGGTGGAAGGTGAGGACGAGGGGGATTCTGTCCTTGTTGCGAGTTGGGGGAGGGGGAGCAAGAGTGGAGCTGCGGGACGTAGAGGAGACCCTAGTGAGAGCTTCATCTATAATGGAGGAGGGGAAGCCCCGTTTCCTTCTTCCCTGTGGCTATCAAACTGTGCAACTCCTCTCTCTTCTGTCGTGGGGTAGACTGACTCTCCTCCCCCCCCCCCCCCCCACCCCTCCACAATCCTTTCCACTCATCACTTTAATTTCATGTTTCATGTATCTGATATTTTATGACCGTTGGCAGATCAATTTCCCTCCTGGGATAAATAAAGTTCTTTCGTATCGTTTCGTATGTCCACATGTTTTTGAATCCCCTGAGTAAAAGACTCTGTGCTTTCACCATATTTATTCCCCTCGTAATTTTTATACACCTCTATAAGATCACCCCTTAGCCTCCTGCGCTCCAAAGAATAAACTCCTGGTCTTTATAGTTTAGAGATACAGCATGGAAACAGGCCCTTTCGGCCCACCGGGTCCGCACCGACCAACGATCCCCGCACACTAACGCTATCCTACACACAAATTTCACATTTGTACCAAGCCAATTAACCTACAAACCTGCACGTCGTTGGAGTGTGGGAGGAAACCGAAGATCTCGGAGAAAACCCACGCAGGTCACGGGGAGAACGTACAAACTCCGTACAGACAGCACCCGTAGTCGGGATGGAACCCGGCTCTCTGGCGCTGCGTTCGCTGTAAGGCAGCAACTCTACCGCTGCGCCACCGTGACCGTCCAACCTCTCCCTATATCTCAGGCCTTTGAGTCTTGGCGACAGCCTCTTACATCTTCTCTGCACTCTTTCCAAGCTCAATGGCATCCTTCCCACAGCAGGGTGACCAAAACTGAACATAGTTCTCCAAAGGCGGCTTCACCGGCACCTTGCGCAACTGTAACGTAACATCCCAGCTTATAAGTGCCGATCCTTGAAGAATCCTCTCCAGCAACTTTCCCACCACAGATGTCAGTTTACAGTTCCCAGCTTCTTCTTTGCAGCCCTTCCTAAATGAAGGCACAAAATGAGCCATCCTCTGTGTCTTCCGTCACCTAACCTGCATAGAAACACAGAAAATAGGTGCAGGCGGAGGCCATTCGGCCCTTCGAGCCAGCACCGCCATTCATTGTGATCATGGCTGATCATCCACAATCAGTAACCCGTGCCTGCCTTCTCCCCATATCCCTTGATTCCACTAGCCCCTAGAGCTGAGATATATAAATCATCTAATGATGATTTATCACAGCTGGGGCGCCTGCCATATCTACTCCAGCTTACCACACTGTCCTTGGGTATTATAAGGTCATAAGTGATAGGAGCAGAATTAGGCCATTCGGCCCATCAAGGCTAGTCCACCAATCAATCATGGCTGATCCATCTCTCCCTCCTAACCCCATTCTCCTCATAACCCCTGGCGCCCGTACTAATCAAGAATCCATCTGTTTCTGACTTAAAAATATCCATTGACTTGGCCTCCACAGCCTTCTTAAGTGTGCTTCTCAATCACCTACACTGCAAGGAATTCCACAGATTCTCCACCCTCTGGCTAAAGAAACTACTCCTCATGTCCGTCCTAAAGGAACGTACTTTAATTCTGAGGCTGTGACCTCTGGTCCTAGACTCTCCCACGCGTGGAAACATCCTCTCCACATCCACACTGCATCTGTGACTGATGTTTCTGATCAGGCCTGGGAGATTTATCACCCTTAATACATTTTGGGACGTCTGGCTCCTCCCCAACTGTAATATGGATTGTCTGCAAGGCATGTCCATTACTCCATGTGTAGGAAGGAACTGGTGGTTTAAACCGAAGACAGACACAAAATACTGGAGTAACTCAGCGGGACAGGCAGCATCTCCAGAGAAAAGGAATGGGTGGCGTTTCGGGGAAAGGGTCTCGACCCGAAACGTCACCCATTCCTTCTCTCCAGAGATGCTGCCTGTCCCGCTGGGTTACTGCAGCTTTTTGTGTCCATCTTCAGTTTAAACCAGCATCTGCAGTTCCACCATTCCCTGCATATCCATACACTAAACTCAGAAGTCTCTTAAATGCTTAAGTGTGTGTATAATCGATATACCTCCATCCCCTTCTGAATATTCATGTGCCTATCCAAAAGTCTCTTAAATGCCACACAGAGAAAGCAGGGATTTTGCAGAAGAACTTGGGCAGCTTTAGTTCAGTTTAATTTAGTTTAGTTTAGTGTAGAGGTACTGTGTGAAAACAGGCCCTTCGGCCCACCGAGTCTATGCTGACCAGCGAACCCCGCACATTAATACTATCCTACACACACTAGGGACAATTTACAATTTTACCAAAGCCTACAAACTTGTTTCCTCCTACACTTTGGAGTGTGGGAGGAAACCGGAGCTCCTGGAGAAAACCCACGCAGGTCCCGGGGTGAATGTACAAATCCTGTACAGACGGCACCCGTAGTCAGGATGGAACCCGGGTCTCTGGTGCCGTGAGGCAGCAACTCTACCGCTGCGCCACCGTGCCACTCTCATGTTTAAATGGTAAATGAATATCTAGAACATAGAACAGCACAGGACCAAGCCCTCTGGCTCACAATGTCTGTGCCAAGTCCAACTCTGATTTGCCTGCACTGTCATAGTCCATTTACCTCCATTCCATGCATATCCATGTGCCTTTTCAAAAGTCTCTTCAATGCCGTGCAGAGAATGCAGGGGGTCTGCAGAAGGACTTGGACAGGTTGGGAGATTGGGAAAGCAAATGGCAGATGGAATACAGTGTGGCAAAGTGTGCATCCATGCATTTTGGTAGTAGGAATAAAGGGGTAGACTATTTTCTAAATGAGGAGATGATTCAGAGATCGGAGGTGCAAAAGGACTTGGGAGTGCTGGTGCAGGATTCCCAAAAAGTTCATCTGCAAGTCCAATCAGTAGTCAAGAAGGCAAACGCAATTATTTCAAGAGGGCTAGAATACAAAAACAGGGATGTAATGCTGAGGCACTGGTCAGGCCGCATTTGGAGTATTGCGAGCAATTTTGTGCACCGTATCTGAGGAAGGATGTGCTGGCTCTGGACAGGGTCCAGAGGTTTACAAGAATTAACCACGAATGAGTGGGTTAACATATGATGAGCGTTTGACGACATTGGGCCTGGAGTTTAGAAGCATGAGGGGGGAACGTACAGAATAGCAAAAGACCTGAATAAATTGGATGTGGAGTGGATGTTTCCACGTGGGAGAATCTAGGACTAGAAGCCAGAGACTCAGAACAAAAGCACGCACCTTTAGAAAGATAAGGAGGAATGTCTTTAGCTGGAGGGCGGTGAATCGGTTGAATTCATAGCCACGGAAGGCTGTGGAGGCCAAGTCATTGGGCTTTTTTTAAGGCTGAGATTGATAGATTCTTGATTAGTGCGGGTGTCAGGGGTTATGGGGAGAAGGCAGGAGAATGGGGTTAGGAGGGAGAGATAGATCAGCCATGATTGAATGGCGGAGTAGACTTGATGGGCTGAATGGCCTAATTCTACTCCTATGACTTCTGAACATCATATCAGCCTCAACCACCACCACTGGCAGCACGTTTCAGGCAGCACAGAATCCTCCAACATTTCCGTCACCTCCAACGGGACCCCACCACTAGCCACATCTTCCCATCTCCACCCCTTTCCGCCTTCCGCAGAGACCGTTCCCTCCGCAGCTCCCTGGTCCACTCGTCCCTTCCCACCCGAACCACCCCCTCCCCAGGTACCTTCCCCTGCAACCACAGGAGATGCAACACCTGTCACTATACCTCCTCCCTCAACTCTGCCCAGGGACCCTTTCAGATGAGGCAGAGGTTCACTTGCACCTCCTTCAACCTCATCTACTGTATCCGCTGTTCGAGGTGTGGACTCTTATATATCGGCGAGATCAAGTGCAGGCTCGGCGATCGTTTCACTGACCACCTCTTCTCAGTCCGCCTTAACCTACCTGATCTCCCGGTGGCTCAGCACTTCAGCTCCCCCTCCCATTCCCAATCTGACCTTTCTGTCCTGGGCCTCCTCCATTGTCAGAGTGAGGCCCAGCGTAAATTGGAGGAACAGCACCTCATATTTTGCTTGGGCAGCTTACACCCCAGCGGTATCAATATTGACTTTAACTTCAAGTAACCCTTGCTTTCCCTCTACGGGACAAATAAAGATATCTTGAATCTTGAATCTTGTCCATCGCTCCCCTTTCCCAGTTCTCCGGCCAGTTTGACTGTCCCCGATTACATTTTATCTCTGTTTCATTGTCACCTTCTCCCAGCTAACAATGATCTATTCTACATTTTCCTTGATTTACATCTCTCTTGATGTCTCGTTCTCACGCCTTACCCTTCCTTATCTCTGTGTCTCCCTCTCCCCCTGACTCTCAATCTGAAGAAGGGTCTCGACCTGCTCCAGTTTCCAAAGACGTCTCGTTTGTACATTGTGTAGGAAGGAACTGCAGATGCTGGTTTACACCGAAGATAGACACAAAATGCTGGAGTAACTCAGCGGGACAGGCAGCATCTCTGGAGAAAAGGAATGGGTGACATTTCGGGTCGGGTCAGGTCTGAAGAAGTGTCTTGACCCGGAAGGTCACCCATTCCTTCTCTCCAGAGATGCTGCCTGTCCCGCTGAGTTACTCCAGCACTCTGTGAAACGTCACCCATCCATGTTCTCCAGAGATGCTGCCTGTCCCGCTGAGTTACTCCAGCATTTTGTGATTATCTTCAGGTTTGTCGATTAATTGGCTTTGTTAAAAATGTTAATTGTCCCTAATGTGTAGAATGGAACAAGTGTACGGGGTGATCACTGGTCGGCACGGACTTGGTGGGCCGAAGGGCCTGTTTCTGCGCTGTATACAGGGCAAGATTGGCAAGTTTGCTGATGATACAAAAGTTAACGGTTTTGCAGATAGTGAAGATGGTTGTGAACGATTGCAGCAGGATCTGGATCGATTGACCAGGTGGGCGGAGGAATGGTTGATGGAATTTAATACAGAGAAGTGTGAGGTGTTGCATTTTGGGACGTCGAACAAGGGCAGGACCTACACAGTGAATGGTAGGCCTCTGGGTAGTGTTGTGGAGCAGAGGGATCTAGGAGTACAGGTGCATGGTTCCTTGAAGTTCGAGTCGCAGGTAGATTAGGTGGTCAAAATGGTTTTTGGCACTTTGGCCTTCATCAGTCAGCGTATTGAGTATAGAGGTTGGGAGGTCATGTTGCAGTTGTATAAGACGCTGGTGAGACCACATTTAGAGGATTGTGTTCAGTTTTGGGCACCATGTTATGGGAAAGATATTGTCAAGCTTGAAAAGGTTCAGAAAAGATGTACGAGGATGTGAGCTATAGGGAGAGGTTGAGTAGGCTGGGTCTCTATTCCATGGAGCGCAGGAGGGTGAGGGGGGATCTTACAGAGGTGTACAAAATCATGAGAGGAATTTGTGGAATTCTCTGCCACAGAAGGCAGTGGAGGCCAATTCTCTGGATGAATTTAAAAGAGAGTTAGATAGAGCTCTAGGGGCTAGCGGAATCATGGGATATGGCACAGATTACCTACTGTGGATGGTCAGCCATGATCACAATGAATGGCGGTGCTGGCTCGAAGGGCCAAATGGCCTCCACCTGCACAAATTTTCTGTTTCCATGAATAGATCGGGTAGACGCACAGTCTTTTGCCCAGCGTAGGGGAATCGAAGACCAGAGGACATAGGTTCAAGGTGAGGGGGAAAGATTTAATAGGAATCCGAGGGGTAACTTTTTCACACAAAGGGTGGTGGGTGTATGGAACGAGTTGCCAGAGGAGGTAGTTGAGGCTGCGACTATCCCATCATTTAAGAAACAGTTAGACAGGTACATGGATGGGACAGGTTTGGTGGGATATGAGCCAAACACAGGCAGGTGGGACTAGTGTAGCAGGGACATTGTTGGCCTGTGTGGGCGAGTTGGGCCGAAGGGCCTGTTTCCACACTGTATCACACTCTATGACTCGAAGTCTAAAGCCCAAGAGACATATCATATCATCATATATATACAGCCGGAAACAGGCCTTTTCGGCCCTCCAAGTCCGTGCCGCCCAGCGATCCCCGTACATTAACACTACCCTACACCCACTAGGGACAATTTTTACATTTACCCAGCCAATTAACCTACATACCTGTACGTCTTTGGAGTGTGGGAGGAAACCGAAGATCTCGGAGAAAACCCACGCAGGTCACGGGGAGAACGTGCAAACTCCATACAGTGCAGCACCCGTAGTCAGGATCGAACCTGAGTCTCCGGCGCTGCATTCGCTGTAAAGCAGCAACTCTACCGCTGCGCTACCGTGCCGCCCATGGTTGACCTTCGAAACTAAACTAAAACCGAATATTAGTTTTAAATGAATAGATGAGTTGCATTTCCATTCCCTCCCCAAATCTCTCCTCCTCAATTGGACAGATGCTGGTTTACACCGAAGATTCTCACAAAAAGCTGGAGTAACCCAGCGGGTCAGGCAGCGTAGCATCTCTGGAGCTTCTACAGATGCACCATAGACACCATTTTATCGGGAGGCACCACGGCTTGGTTTGGGAACAGCTCCATCCAAGACCGCAAGAAATTGCAGCAAATAGTGGACGCAGCCCAGACCATCACACAAACCAACCTCCCTTCCATTGACTCCATCTACACCTCGCGCTGCCTCGGCAAGGCCAGCAGCATAATCAAGGACCAGTTTCACCCCGGCCACTCCCTCTTCTCCCCTCTCCCATCGGGCAAGAGGTATAGAAGTGTAAAATCGCACACCTCCAGATTCAGGGACATTTTCTTCCCAGCTGTTATCAGGCAACTGAACCATCCCACCACAACCAGAGAGCAGTGCTGAACTACTATCTACCTCATTGGAGACCCTCGGACTATCCTTGATCGGACTTTGCTGGCTTTACCTTGCACTAAACGTTATTCCCTTATCATGTATCTGTACACTGTAAATGAATCGATTGTATTGCCTTTTCCAGTGACTGGTTTGCACGCAACAAAAGCTTTTCACAGTGCCGTGGTATATGTGACAATAAACTGAACTGAACTAAGAAAAAATAAAAGGCTGTGTTTCGGGTTGAGACGTCACCTATTCCTTTTCTCCAGAGATGCTGCCTGACCCGCAGAGTTACTCCAGCTTTTTGTGTCTATCCATCAGTGATAGGGCTGGGAAGCATTTCACACTTCCGTGGCCAAGGAGCTTATGAATCATTCACAAGCGAGCCTCATGACAGGAATTTTGCTGACACCATCCGATCTATCACCACCTCACAGCCTTGCATGTTGACAAAGGATTAGAGTTATGTGTACAATGGAGCTTACCTAAGTCAATGTCTGATATCGGCTGTTTACTTAAAAAGACATTTTCGGCTGGGTCTTCCGTGAGTGCATCAAGTTGTTTCCTCCGGTTGCCAAACACTTTTAACTCCCCTTCCCACCCGAACCACCCCCTCCCCAGGTACTTTCCCCTGCAACCGCAGGAGATGCAACACCTGTCACTATACCTCCTCCCTCAACTCTGTCCAGGGACCCCGACAGTCCTTCCAGGTGAGGCAGAGGTTCACCTGCACCTTCTCCAACCTCGTCTACTGTATCCGTTGTTCAAGATGTGGACTCTTATATTCCCATTCCCACACTGACCTTTCTGTCCTGGGCCTCCCCCATTGTCAGTGTGGGCCCAAATGCAAATTGGAGGAACAGCACCTCATATTTCGCTCGGGCAGCTTACACCCCAGCGGTATTAATTCTGAGGTAGACACAAAATGCTGGAGAATCTCTATGAGTTACTCCAGCATTTTGTGCCTGCCTTCAATTTAAACCAGCATCTGCAGTTCTTTCCTACGATATTAATTCTCAGTCTGAAGAAGGGTCTCGATTCAAAACATCGCCTATTCCTTTTCTGCAGAGATGCTGGAGTTACTCCAGCTCTTTGTCTCTCTATCTTTGGTATTAATTTTCATTTCTCTAACTTCAACTAAACCTTGCATCCCCTCTCTCTCTCTGTCCCTCTCCTGCCCAAGTTATCCTCTTGGTTTCATTGTCGTCCTGCTGAGTTTCACTGCTTGTATCCACTCGTTATCACCTTCTCCACAGCCAACAATGGATCATTGTGGGCTCCACCGTTCCTAGATCATCGTTGCTGGCTTTGATTTGTCCTTTTGCATACCTTTCAATAGACAATAGGTGCAGGAGGAGGCCATTTGGCCCTTCGAGCTGGCACCGCCATTCAATGTGATCATGGCTGACCATTCTTAATCAGTACCCCGTTCCTACCTTCTCCCCGTACCCCCTGACTCCGCTATCCTTAAGAGCTCTATCTAGCTCTCTCTTGAATGCATTCAGAGAATTGGCCTCCACTGCCTTCTGAGGCAGAGAATTCCACAGATTCACAACTCTCTGACTGAAAAAGGTTTTCCTCATCTCAGTTCTAAATGACCTACCCCTTATTCTTAAACTGTGGCCCCTTGTTCTGGACTCCCCCAACATTGGGAACATGTTTCCTGCCTCTAACGTGTCCAATCCCTTAATAATCTTATACATTTCGATAAGATCTCCTCTCATCCTTCTAAATTCCAGTGTATACAAGCCTAGTCGCTCCAGTCTTTCAACATATGACAGTCCCGCCATTCCGGGAATTAAACTAGTAAACCTACGTTGCACTCCCTCAATAGCAAGAATATCCTTCCTCAAATTTGGAGACCAAAACTGCACACAGTACTCCAAGTGCGGTCTCACTAGTGCCCTGTACAACTGCAGAAGGACCTCTTTGCTCCTATACTCAACTCCTCTTGTTATGAAGGCCAACATTCCATTGGCTTTCTTCACTGCCTGCTGTACCTGCATGCTTCCTTTCAGTGACTGATGCACTAGGACACTCAGATCTCGTTGTACGTCCCCTTTTCCTAACTTGACACCATTCAGATAATACTCTGCCTTCCTATTCTTACCACCAAAGTGGATAACCTCACACTTATCCACATTAAACTGCATCTACCATGCATCCGCCCACTCACACAACCTGTCCAAGTCACCCTGCAACCTCATAGCATCTTCCTCACAGTTCACACTGCCACCCAGCTTTGTATCATCTGCAAATTTGCTAATGGTACTTTTAATCCCTTCATCCAAGTCATTAATGTATATTGTAAATAGCTGCAGTCCCAGCACCGAGCCTTGCGGTACCCCACTAGTTACTGCCTGCCATTCTGAAAGGGACCCATTTATCCCCACTCTTTCATTCATTTGTTCTTTGAACCTTTTCATACCTCTCGTTTCTCCCTCTCCTCTGACTCTCAGTCTGAAGAAGGGTCTCGACCCGAAACATCACCTATTCTCTTTAGTTTAGTTTAGTTTAGATTTAGAGATACAGCGCGGAAACAGGCCCTTTCGGCCCACCGGGTCCGCACCGCCCAGCGATCCCCGCACATTAACACTATCCTACACACACTAGGGACAATTTTTACATTTACCAAGCCAATTAACCTACAAACCTGTACGTCTTTGGAGTGTTGGAGGAAACCGAACATCTCGGAGACAACCCACGCAGGTCACGGGGGGAACGTACAAACTCCGTACAGACAGCACCCGTAGTCAGGATCGAACCTGAGTCTCCGGCGCTGCATTCGCTGTAAGGCAGCAACTCTACCGCTGCGCCACCGTGCGTCTGTCTTAGGAAATACTTGAGAGTCATATAGCACGGAAGCAGGCTCTTCGGCCCAACGTGTGAATGCTGACCAACAGCTGGTCCAAGAACAGTCTGAAGAACGGACAACAACCAGAAAAGTTGCCTTTCCATGTTCTCCAAAGTTTAGTTTAGTTTATTGTCACGTGTACCGAGGTACAGTGAAAAGCTTTTGTTGTGTGCTAACCAGTCAGCGGAAAGACAATACATGATTACAATCGAGCCATTCACAGTGTACAGATACATGAGAAAGGAAATAAGATGAATGATATTTAGCACAAGATGAAGTCCAAGAAGTCCAAATCAACCAGTCAGATGCGTACTGACTTGCTGAGTTACTCCAGCACTCTGTGACTCTCTAAACCTTTCCTATCCATGTGCCCTTTCAAATTTATTTAAAAAGTTACAATAGGTAGAACAGAGGGGGAGATACATAGTGCAGAATACAGTTCTCAGCATTGTAGCGCACCAGTTCCACAAAGTCCAATGTCCACAATGGGGTAGAGGTGAATCGGACAGTACCCTAGCTTATGGAAGGACCGTTCAGAAGCCTGATAACAAGAGAGAGCTAGATAGAGCTCTTAAGGATAGTGGAGTCAGGGGGTATGGGGAGAAGGCAGGAATGGGGTACTGATTGAGAATGATCAGCCATGATCACATTGAATGGCGGTGCTGGCTCTAAGGGCCGAATGGCCTCATCCTACACCTATTGTCTATTGTCTAACCGAGGGGAAGAAGCTGTCCCTGAGTCTGGTGGTGTGTGCTTTCAAGCTTCTGTACCTTCTGCCCAACAGGAGTGGGGAGAAGATTGACCCTTGGTTTGCTGGCACGAAACGCCATTCCCTTATCATGTATCTATGCACTGTAAATGGTTCGATTGTAATCATGTGCTGTCTTTCCGCTGACTGGTTAGCGCCCAGCAAGAGCTTTTCACTGTACCTCGGTACACGTGACAATAAACGAAAGGAAACCGAATGACGGGGTGGGACAAGCCGACGATTACCACCTCAGACATCTGAGGAAATTCAGTGTCTCTGAAGATCCTTCATTGCTTCTACTCTGGGGCTGTAGAGAGCATCCTGTCCGGCAACATTACAGTCTGGTTTGGGAACAGCTCTGCCCAGGACAGGATGGCCCTGCGGAGAGTAGTGCGTTCGGCAGAACGCACCATGGGAACTACACTCGCCCCCCTGCAGGACCTATACATCAGGAGGTGCAGATCCAGAGCCAGCAAGATCATGGGGGACCCCTGCCACCCCAGCAATGGGCTGTTCCAGATGCTACGGTCAGACAAACGCCTCCGCTGTCACGCTGTGGAAAACAGAGAGGATGAGACGGAGTTTCTTCCCACAGGCCACCAGGACTGCCAACTTTTATAACTCCAGGGACTAAATTTTTGTCTACACTATAGTAACTTACTAACTTTATTTATATGCTGTAACTGTAATTCTTTTTTTTGCACAATCCGCAGGCATTGCCACTTTCATTTCACTGCACATCGTGTATGTGTATGTGACAAATAGACTTGACTTGACTTATACACCTGCAGTGCTGCCCATCAGTTCCATGGATGTTTTTTTTCCCACAATTCCAGCACCTTGCCTCTCTCTCTCTCTCTCTCTCTCTCTCTCTCTCTCTCTCTCTCTCTCTCTCTCTCTCTCTCTCTCTCTCTCTCTCTCTCTCTCTCCTCTCTCTCTCTCTCTCTCTCTCTCTCTCTCTCTCTCTCTCTCTCTCTCTCTCTCTCTCTCTCTCTCTCTCTCTCTCTCTCTCTCTCTCTCTCTCTCTCTCTCTCTCTCTCTCTCTCTCTCTCTCTCTCTCTCTCTCTCTCTCTCTCTCTCTCTCTGCTTACCTCCACAAACTTCTCCAAGGCACGTCCGTCCAGACAGCTATAGTTTGTGAGAAACGTCAGCTTTTCCAACTGGAAGGTGCTGCGAGTGTGAGCCTCTGCCTGCCTCTCCAGCATCTGGAAAACGGCTGCCCCGAGGAACAAGTAAAGGAAATATCCCAGCAGCAGTGTCACGCTCCAGCTGACCCTGACGCAGTAGAAAGTGAAGTGGGACATGGCTGCCGGGCGTGACTTCAAAAGCCTCTTCTTCAGCACCAGCCAGCCTTCACCAGCATCCCGCTCGCCGGGAGGTGTTGGATGGGTCGAACGGACGAATTGTACCAGCCCGGTCCCCTTCTGGATGAAAACCCTTCGCTTGTTCTCTCTGCCGGCTGAACCTGCTCAGCAGATATCCACCGTCAATTTTCCGTTCCTCACAGGCCATTACACACCACTTACCTCACGCAGGCTGTTGCTATCCAGCAGGGCGTGATGCTGGGGGGGGGGGGGGGGGGGGGGGGGGGAGGGCAGGTTTGTGCTGAGCAGATGGTGAACACGAGCAGCGGCTAGCTCACAGCCCAGCGGCGTGGGCACCAAAGACAGACACAAAAGACTGGAGTAACTCAGCGGGACAGGCAGCATCTCTGGAGAAGAGGAATGGTTCCAAGGTGACGCCCAATGCAGGCGGCTATTTGCGTGCTAGCCACAGAAGCAGAAGCACTTAGAAAATAGGTGCAGGAGTAGGCCATTCGGCCCTTCAAGCCACATATTACAATCGCTCCACACTCTTAAACCTCTAGTACAGCAACATTTCTTACTTTAACTATGATAACTACTATCAACCTCATTGGTGACCCTTGGACTATCCTTGATCGGACTTTGCTGGCTTTACCTTGCACTAAACGTTATTCCCTTATCATGTATCTGTAAACAGCAAATGGCTCGATTGTAATCGTGTATTGTCTTTCTGTTGACTGGTCAGCACGCAACAAAAAGCTTTTCGCTGTACCTCGGTACACCGAGGCAATGAACTAAACTGAACTGGGTGACGCTTCGGGTCGAGACCCTTCTTCAAACTTAGAGTCTGGGGAAAGGGGGAACTAGGGATATAGACGGCGATGTAGAGAGATATAGAGCAAAGAAATGAAAGATATGCATAAAAAGTAACGATGATCAAGGAAACAGTCCATTGTTGGCTGTGGGCGAGGTGGGAACGAGTTATACAGAAAATGAAACTCACCAGTATGACAGTGAAACTAGTGCAGCGACTAGGGTGGGAGAGGGGATGCAAGGGTTACTTGAAGTTAGATCCGTCTGAAGAAGGGTCCCGCCCCGAAACGTCACCTATCCATATCCACGAGTTACTCCAGCGCTCTGTGAAACGTCACCCATCCATGTTCCCCAGAGATGCTGCCTGACCCACTGAGTTACTCCAGCACTCTGTGAAACGTCACCCCTCCATGTTCTCCAGAGATGCTGCCTGACCCGCTGAGTTACTCCAGCACTTTGTTTAGAGTTTTGAGATACAGTGTGAAAACGGGCCCTTCGGCCCACCAGGTCCACGACAACCAGCGATCCCCACACATTAACACTATTCTACACCCACTAGGGACAATTTTTACATTTACCCAGCCAATTAACCTACAAACCTGTACGTCTTTGGAGTGTGGGAGGAAACCAGAGATCCCGGAGAAAACCCACACAGGTCACGGGGAGAACGTACAAACTCTGTACAGACGGCGCCCGTATTTGGGATGGAACCTGGGTCTCCGGCGCTGCATTCGCTGTAAGGCGGCAACTCTACCGCTGCGCCACCGTGACCGCCCACGGTGTTTTTATTTGTTCCTATGATTACCGCTACCAGGATTCCAGATTTTGTAGAACAAACCTTGCATTCGGGGACAGGCTTTGCAAGGCTATTAATAAATAAGTAGTATTTAATGTAACTTTACTGTGAGACTGAAATTAGCAGCCAGATGTTCATCCTACAGGTTTTAATGCTAAAAGCTGTTAACTGCCGCGTATTACTTATGTAGAGCTGTGTGACAGAGTCATAGTTATCGTGTCATTGTGCACAGCAACGGGCCCTTCGGCCCAACTTGTCCATGATGCCCCATCACGCTAGTCTAACCCTTGCCTCAAAGAACCACTGATAGCCCTATAAACCTCTCCTATCCAAGCACCTGTCCAAATGTCTTTTAAATGGTATTACTGTTCCTGCCTCAACCACCTCCTCTGGCAGCTCGTTCCGTACACCCGCCACACTGAAAAGAGTGTGGGGATAAAGGGAACTGCAGATGCTGGCTTCCTGAGCTGAGCACAAAGTGCTGGAGGAACTCAGCGGGTCAGGCTGCATCTGTGGAGGGAACGCTTCAGGTCGGGACCCTTCTTCGGACTGCAAAGAGCGTGAAGGAAGATTGAATTACTCTCTGATGTAGCCTGGTAGTACAATAATCGTCAGAGAGGCACAGATAGGGCAGACAGTCAGAGCCTTTATCCGCAGGGTGGAAATATCAACATACTAGAAGGGTTTAGCTTTAAGTCGAGAGGGGCAAAGAATAAAGATGATGCATGGGGCAATATTTTTACTCCGAGGGTGGTGGGGGCCTGGAACTCGCAGCCAGAGGTGGTGGTGGAGCAGATACGATAGTGGCGTTTACGAGGTTTTTCGATAGGCACGTGGATCTGTCGGGAATGGGTTATGTGCAGGTGGATAAGTCACCAGATTGATTCCTGGGATGGCAGGACTTTCATATGAAGAAAGACTGGATAGACTCGGCTTGTACTCGCTGGAATTTAGAGGATTGAGGGGGGATCTTATAGAAACTTACAAAATTCTTAAGGGTAGATGCAGGAAGATTGTTCCCGATGTTGGGGAAGTCCAGAACAAGGGGTCACAGTTTAAGGATAAGGGGGAAGTCTTTTAGGACCGAGATGAGAAAGTTTTTTTTCACACAGAGAGGGGTGAATCTGTGGAATTCTCTGCCACAGAAGGTAGTTGAGGCCAGTTCATTGGCTATATTTAAGAGGGAGTTAGATGTGGCCCTTGTGGGTAAAGGGATCAGGGGGTATGGAGAGAAGGCAGGTATGGGATACTGAGTTGGATGATCAGCCATGATCATATTGAATGGCGGTGCAGGCTCGAAGGGCCGAATGGCCTACTCCTGCACCTATTTTCTATGTTTCTATGTCATGGTCTTGGTATCATGCAAGGCATAGACTTTGCAGGCCGAAGGGCCTGTTTAGTTTAGAGATACAGAAATACAGCGCTCTAACAGGCCCTTTCGGCCCACCGGGTCCGCGCCGACCAGCGATCCCCGCACATATTAACGCTAACCTATACCCACTAGGGACAATTTTTACATTTTACCAAGCCAATTAACCTACAAACCTGCACGTCTTTGGAGTGTGGGAGGAAACCGAAGATCTCGGAGAAACCACCACGCAGGTCACGGGGAGAACGTACAAACTCCGTACAGACGGCACCCGTAGTCGGGATGGAACCCGGGTCTCCGGCGCTGCATTCGCTGTGAGGCAGCAACTCTACCGCTGCGCCACCGTGATCGCCCAAGGGGTCTGTGCTGTTCTACAAAACGTCTCATCCATATTCTCCAGATTATGCTGCCCGACCCACTGAGTTACTCCAGCACCTTGTGTCTTCTTTTCATCTGCGAAGGGGTTGACTATCCTTTGACAGCAAGTCTAATCTATTCCCATTAGTTTCCAAACGACAGGCTGTCACAGGCACCATTTATTTATCTTCCGTTCAATAGGGCAAAGCGCTTGGCAAATATCACGGGATATAACTGAGCTAGGTTTGTAACCCAGTGAACTCTTAGCAGCCCAATAAACGCATACAAAAAAACTTTAAAGACTTCTTGTGTAGGAAGGAAATGCAGATGCTAGTTTACACCGAAGACTCAAAATGCTGAAGCAACTCAGCGGGTCAGGCAGCATCTCCGGAGAGAAGGAATGGGTGACGTTTCAGGTCACCCCGACGTGGCAACTTCAACAGCCTGACCGCGGGAGAAGACGGCAGGGGAAAAGAAAAGACATTCTAGCCTTCCATCACAGTGAGGAGGTGACTGGAGGAGACTCACTGTGATGGATGGTTCTTTTTGTTTGGTGTTGGTTTATGATTGTGTGTGTTATTGCTTATTTTTATTGCTTATTTTTACTGGTCTTATTGTTGGACTGTGGGTAATCTTTCATTTCACAGCACATTTATGTGTATGTGACAAACAAATTGACTATTGACTATTGTTTTTTTAGATTTAGAGATACAGCGCGGAAACAGGCCCTTCGGCCCACCGAGTCCGCGCCGCCCAGCGATCCCCGCACATTAACACTATCCTACACACACTCGGGACAATTTTTACATTTACCCAGTCAATTAACCTACATACCTGATATTGAGGTCGAGACCCTTCTTCAGACTGAGAGTCAGGGGAGAGGGAGACGCAGAGATAAGGAAGTGCGAAGTGTGGAAACGGGACATCAAAGGGGACGATGTCGAGGAAAATGTAGAATGGATCATTGTTAGTTAGGGGAAAGTGACAACGAATAAAACTTAATCAGGGGGACTGTCAGATTGGTCAGAGAACTAGGAAGAGGGAGGGATGGAGATAGAGGAAAAGCACAGGTTACTCGAAGTTAGAGAAGTCAATGTTCATACCGCTGGGGTGTAAGCTGCCCAAGCGAAATATGAGGTGCTGTTCCTCCAATTTGTGCTGGGCCTCACTCTGACAATGGAGGAGGCCCAGGACAGAAAGGTCAGTGTGGGAAAGGGAGGGGGAGTTAAAGTGTTTAGTAAGGTTTCTTCTTCATCAATTGACAGAGTACTTGTTAAAGCTCAGGCTATTTTTGTCTGAAAGTGATTTTCCTGACTGCCATGGAATTAATTCCTTTCCGTTTTGCACCTGCATGTTGGCTTAAAGCAACAGCTCTACCCATTCCACGCTGCCTCAGTCATCCTCTCTCCTTATCTGATGCCCTTTGGTCTACTTCTCATCTACAGCCTTTGTCACTTACTCCACCCATCTGCCCATCCAAGCCCCCCCCCCCCTCACCTGCATCCACCTATCACTTGTGTAGGAAGGAACTGCAGATGCTGGTTTAAACCGAAGATAGACACAAAATGCTGGAGTGACCCAGTGGGACAGGCAACATCCCTGGAGAGAAGGAATGGATGACTTTAAGGAGTGGGAACCTTCTTCTCACTGAAGAAGGGTCTTGACCCGAAACGTCACCCATTCCTTCTCTCCAGAGATGCTGCCTGTCCCGCTGAGTTACTCCAGCATTTTGTGCCTATCCACCTATCACTTGCCAGGCTTTGTCCTGCCCCCATCTCTCTCCACCCCCCCAGATTTCTTCCAATCAGTCTGAAGAGCGGTCCCGTCCCCAAACGTCGCCTGTCCATTCCCTCCACAGATGCTGCCTGACCCACTGTACTCTTCCAGCAGTTTGTTTTTTGGGAAGATGGGGCAGCTGGTGTTGGATGAAAAAAGTTTGACTGATTATTATGATTACACCTTCAACTAAATATTCCAGCATGTTGTGGTTTGCTGATGTGTTAACTCAATTTCTCTTTCCACTGATGCTGCCTGATCAGCTGAGTGTTTCTGACATGGTCTGTTTTTATTTCAGACTAGACGGGCGAGGACTCGATCGGTCCTAACCTCTCCTGTGGGCCCTGCAACCATCTGTCCAAACCTCTCCTGCGCTGGCAGGGGACTCTCCCCTGGGGCCAGGGGCGGGAAAGGGGGGAGAGGAGAGGGGAGAGGGAGCCACTCACCCCGGCCCCCGGCGGCCATCGCGACATCCAGAGGGACCCGTGGACCCAGTGGGTGCAAACCTCTCCTGCAGCTTTGAGCGGGAAGCCCCGGCGGACAGCTGGCGAGCTTTGAGCGCGCGCGCGGATCTGGCGGCCATCTCAGGTAAGTATTAGATCAACGGGCCCCAACTGCGTAGGCGCGGACACGATGGCTCCCCATTGTGACGTAGAACACGGAGGTAATACTGCGCAGGCGCGGCTGACGGGCAGAGCAGGTGGAAAAGGGACGTATTAAAGTTTAAAAAGTGATTTTTAAAGTTTAAAAAGTGAATAACTTTTAAAATGTAACAACCATTTGAACCGCAGGCCGATGGCGAGTAAGGTGGGCCTAAAATTGTTGCACTATCGTGTACTGTTTTGACTGTATTTCGGGTACGAACAAACAAACATACAAATATACAAGATGAGAGTTGTAGTAATATATAGATTTCCTTCTTAGAGTCATAGTATGGAAACAGGCCCAACTTACCAACATATTTCATCTACACCAGTCCCACCTGCCTGTGTTTGGCCCATTTCCCTCTAAACCTATCCTATCCATGTACCTGTCTAATGGCTTCTTAAACGTTGCGATATGCAGTATTTTGGTTTAGAACACAGAACTGTGAAGCACAGGAACAGACAGGCCCTTCGGCCCACAATATTTGTGCCAAAAACGAATCAAGAACAATTATCTCCCTGCACATAATCCATATCCCTCCATCGGTCTGAAGAAGGGTCCCGACACGAAATGTTGTCTGTCCATCCCCTCCACAGATGCTGCCTGACCCGCTGAGTTCATAACTTCATAAGTTATAGGAGCAGAATTGGGCCTATCGGTCTACTCTGCCATTCAATCATGGCTGATCTATCTCTCCCTCCGAACCCCATTCTCCTGCCTTCTCCCCATAACCTCTGACACCCGTACTAATCAAGAATCTATCTGTCTCTGCCTTAAAAATATCCACTGACTTGGCCTCCCCAGCCTTCTGTGGGAAAAAAATCCAGATTCACCACCTTCTGACTAACTAAATTTCTTCCCATCCCCTTCCTAAAAGAACGTCCTTTAATTCTGACGCTGTGACCTCTAGTCCAAGACTCTCCCACTAGTGGAAACATCCTCCCGACGTCCACTCTATCCAAGCCTTTCACTATTCTGTACATTTCAATGAGTTCCCCCCATTCTTCTAAACTCCAGCGAGTACAGGCCCAGTGCCGACAAACGCTCATCATAGGTTAACCCACTCATTCCTGGGATCATTCTTGTAAAATGAAGTTCTTACTAATGAGGTTCCTCCAGCACTTTGGGGTTTGCCGGTAAGTTACCCGCCAGATGACTTCAACCCTGCGTTTCACTGAGTTAATTGAGTAACACATTGGTTGAGTCTATTTGCTCGTGATCCAGGCAGCTTTGGGAAATCATATTGGCCACCCACGTTGTACTGAGGACATCAGTACTCAATGCCTGTTAAGCCTGAGGTAAGGGTGTTCTCCCCGTTACCTGGGTGGGTTTTCTCCAGGATCTCCGGGTTTCTCCTACACTCCAAAGCCATACAGCTTTGCAGATTAATTGGTTTGGTATAATTGTAAAATGTCCCTAGAGTGCAGGATAGTGTTAATATGCGGGGATCTCTGGTCGGCGTGGACTCGGTGGGATGAAGGGCCTGTTTCTGCGCTGTATCTCTAAAGTAAAATAAGCTAAACTAAACTGGCAGGGCAGTGGACGTTGTCTACATGAACTTTAGGAAAGGCTTTGACGTGGTCTGTATCTCTAAACTAAACTAAAATGCTGCCTGGTCTCCAGCACTTTGATGGTAAACCACCATCTGTAGATCCTTGTTTCCACATTTTGCTTGCCATGGTGAGCTTCTGCTGTGCTACTAGTCCAGTTGTTTATTCTGTTTCCACAATAACCTCCCCCAGCTTTCATGGGAACCCATTTCAACATGGTGGTCGCGACTGACATAGAAGAGGATGGGTGCTGGTGATTGGGCTGGGGGCTCACCTCCCGCGCTCCAGGGGGCGCTGTGGGGCACGGAGGCCAAGCGGTGGCCGCGGGAGGCGAGGGGACGGCTCGTTGGCGGGTCGCGGTGTCCGGGTCGAGGTGTTGGTTTAGTGGGCCGCTGGAGGCCCTGCAGCAGCCTGCGGCTCAGTTGGATCAGGCGCCGCACCAAGAGGCCGAGATCGTGGACCGGACGTGAGCCGGGCCGACCCCTGCATCTCCGACCCAGTGCCGTCGCCAGGACAATGGGCCTTCATGGCCAAGTTAAGACTCCACATCTTTAACAACTTTAGACTTGAATTATACAAAATGGCGCCGGAAATGTGGTAACTGTTGGGGAATCTATTATCCCTGCACTCCTATATCTAAGTATGATTGTGCCTATGCTGAGTAAGAGTTTTACTGAACTTAAAAGGAATTTCACTGTAGCTAGGTACATGTATACAATAAAGTACCATAGATGTTCCCAATGTTGGGGGTGTCCAGAACCAGGGGCCACAGTCTAAGAATAAAGGGGAGGCCATTCAAAACTGAGGTGAGAAACAACTTTTGCACCCAGAGAGTTGTTAATTTGTGGGATTCTCTGCCGCAGAGGGCAGTGGAGGCCAATTCACTGGATGAATTGAAAAGAGAGTTAGATAGAGCTCTAGGGGCTAGTGGAATCAAGGGATATGGGGAGAAGGCAGGCACGGGTTACTGATTGTGGATGATCAGCCATGATCACAATGAATGGCGGTGCTGGCTCAAAGGGCCGAATGGCCTCCTCCTGCACCTATTTTCTATGTTTCTATGATAAGGTGCCATTGAGATGTCATTCACACCTCGGGGTCCAAAATAACTACTGCGGTAAGTTAGCCGCCACACCGCCTTACCCCCGTATTTACTGAACTCATGGCATTGAACAATGATGAGTTTATTTGCTCTTGTGACTCAGGTGGCATTGGGAACATGTAGCGGCCACCTGAGTCCGATAATCTGCTGGATATCAAGGTTCCCCGCCTGTGCAGAGAGGCACAGCGAGTAAACGTGATGATAGAATAATGGGCCAAAGGACGAGAGGACACACCGTGGTATCTCATAAAAGGTGCCAGAAAAAAAGATGGCGGCGATTTCCAGCAATCCAGACACAGCCAGGGAAACGTTGAAGAAAGTGCCAGTGGATCTTTGTGAGCAATATCCCCTCAGTGTCTTGTCCAGTGAGGAGGAGAAGATGCGATGGCAAACTTGCTGTTGGAAAGCGCAGGCGGGGAACGGACAATGATATTTGTGTCCTGCTCCTCTCTGACACGCATTCAACTATCAGATGCCACGTCTTAGAGCTGGCTCCCTGATGTCGGAGAGTGATCGCTGCATCCCAGAACCTTCCAAGCACCAGTCCTGTCAATCCGCTGGTCATGGTCTTCAGCGGGAACTATTTAGTTCTTAGACCTGCAAAGTGAGATCATTTTGTTAAGGTCAGCATTTAAAAAATATATCAATGTGCACCATTCGAAAATAAGAACTGTGAACAACGCTAGCTCTTTCCAGCTTCCTTCAAGGCGTCTGAAAGTCAGCCTGCAGGTACAGCAGGCAGTGAAGAAAGATAATGGCATGTTGGCCTTCATAACGAGAGGATTTGAGTACAGAGTAAAGAGGTCCTTCTGCAGTTGTACAGGGCCCTGGTGAGACCACACCTGGAGTATTGTGTGCAGTTTTGGTCGCCTAATTTGAGGAAGGGCGTCCTTGCCATTGAGGCAGTGCAGCGTAGGTTCACGAGGTTAATTCCCGGGATTGTGGGACTGTCATATGAGGAAAGATTGGAAAGACTGGGCTTGTTTGTATTCACTGGAATTTAGAAGGATGAGAAGGGATCTTATAGAAAGATATAAAATTATAAAAGGACTGGACAAGCTAGATGCAGGAAAAATGTTCCCAATGTTGGGGGAGTCTATAACCAGGGGCCACAGTCTAAGAATAAAGGGGAAGCCATTTAAAACTGAGATGAAAAAAAAACTTTTCGCCCAGAGAGTTGTGAATTTGTGGAATTTTAGACAATAGACAATAGGTGCAGGAGTAGGCCATTCGGCCCTTCGAGCCAGCACCGCCATTCAATGTGATCATGGCTGATCATTCTCAATCAGTACCCCGTTCCTGCCTTCTCCCCATACCCCCTGACTCCGCTATCCTTAAGAGCTCTATCTAGCTCTCTCTTGAATGTATTCAGAGAATTGGCCTCCACTGCCCTCTGAGGCAGAGAATTCCACAGATTCACAACTCTCTGAATTTTCTGCCACAGTGGGCAGTGGAGGCCGATTCACTGGATGAATTTAAAAGAGAGTTAGATAGACCTCTATGGGCTTGCGGAATCAGGGGATATGGGGAGAAGGCAGGCACGGGTTACTGATTGTGGATGATCAGCCATGATCACAATGAATGGCGGTGCTGGCTCGAAGGGCCAAATGGCCTCCTCCTGCACCAATTGTCTATGTTTCTATGTCCCCCGACTATTTGAGCTTCCTGACCTGACATAACCTTCAGGTGAGCAAAAGAGTGTGAGCATTGAGGAGTCCAGTCATTGCAGATGCTCAGAATCTTTCCTCAATGGCTCTGCATTTGCATTGAAAGTGTTGACACAGTGTGTTCAACCAACAAGCCCTTCGATAGGGTGTTCGAGAAGAACATCGTGTGTTGGAAGGAATTGCAGATGCTGGTTTCAACCGAAGACAGACACACACTGCTGGAGTAACTTAGCGGGACGGGCAGCATCCCTGGAGGAATGGAATAGGTGACTTTTCGGGGTCTCGAAGGGCCTGTTTCTGCGCTGTGTCACAAAACTAAACCGAACCAGTACACTAGTGTGCAGGATGGAACTGCAGATGGAACTGAAGATAGACACACAATACTGGAGTAACTCAGCGGGGCAGGCAGCATCTCCGGAGAGAAGGAATGGGTGACATTACGGGTCGAGACCCTTCTTCAGACAGCATACTAGTCATCTAGGAGCCATTTCGTGGTCCCATGTTACTATTCCAAAAGATGGTGGAAAGAGCGACAGATAATGAAATAAAATCATTTGAATTGGGAAGAAATGTCAATGTCTTCCTTCTTTTAATATGTTTGCATCCTGTTTGAAACGTGTCATTTCTGCACTCAGAACGCCAGTGTTTACTGAGACCTGGAAGCCAGTGGGAGATTAGATAATAAAGCAATGAATCGCATTAGCACCATCTGTCCGTGGTCAGATATCAGCTTGGCAAATGGAAAATTCAGACGAGAGTGCAAGGAAATATTCTCAGCCTTTTAGCCTCCGCCTAATTGCCCTCTTGCTTGCTGTGTGAACCGACCTTGTACGTGTGTGATTCATTGGGACTTGGGGGCTTTGCGTGTTGGAGGGACCTGCAGGTGCTGGTTTACACCGAAGATTGTGTGTACTGGTTATGATAGATAGATAGATAGATAGATAAGCTGCATTGAAATGCAAATGCTTGGTGACCTTCGAGTCTTCAAATTGCCCAACTCTTTGGGCCCTTGAGGTTGGCCAATTGCATCTCCTTTCTCTCCGTCCCTCCCCCACCCTCCTTTAGTGATACAGCGCGGAAACAGGCCCTTCGGCCCACTGAATCAGTGCCGACCAGCGATCCCCGCACATTAACACTATCCTACACGCACTAGGGACAATTTACACACACACACACCATGCCCAATCAACCTAGAAACCTGCACGTCTTTGGAGTGTGGGAGGAAACCGAAAATCTCGGAGAAAACCTACGCAGGTCACGGGGAGAATGTACGGGACACTGAGATTCTCCAGCATTTTGTGTCTATCTTCAGTTTAATCCAGCATCTGCAGTTCCTTCCTACACAGGTATACAGTTAGATACTGTACAAAATGCTGGAGTAACTCAGCGGGTCAGGCAGCATCTCTGGAGAGAAGGAATGGGTGATGCTGCGGGTCGAGACCCCTCTTCAGACTGAAGAGGGGTCTCGACCTGCAGCATCACCCATTCCTTCTCTCCAGAGATGCTGCCTGACCCGCTGAGTTACTCCAGCATTTTGTGTCAATCTTTGGTGTAAACCAGCATGTGCAGTTCCTTCCTACACAAGTAACCAGCTCTTGGTTTGTTCGATTGTGATGGTTGTGTTGTCCCACCGTGTTCTCTGGCTTCTTCCCTCGACCCCCAACACCGCACCCTTGCAATCGTACTTTGCCAGGAGTTAGAGATACAGATACAGATACAGAGATACAGCGTAGAAACAGGCTCTTCGGCCCACTGGGTCCGCGCCGCCCAGCGATCCCCGCACATTAACACTATCCGACACCCACTACGGACAAGCCAATTAACCTACGTACCTGTACCTCTTTGGAGTGTGGGAGGAAACCGAAGATCTCGGAGAAAACCCACGCCGGTCACGGGGAGAACGTACAAACTCCGTACAGTACAGCACCCGTACTCAGGTACAGCACCCGTACCTGAGTCTCCGGCGCTGCATTCGCTGTAAGGCAGCAACTCTACCGCTGCGCCACCGTGCCGCTCCATATCTGAGGAATGATGTGCTGGCTCTGGAGAGGGTCCAGAGGAGGTTTACAAGAATGATCCCAGGAATGAGTGGGTTAACATACAATATGATGAGCGTTTGTCGGCACTGGGCCTGTACTCGCTGAAATTTAGAAGGATGAGGAGAGACCTCATTGAAACGTACAGAATAGTGGAAGGCTTGGATAGAGCGGACGTGGAGAGGATGTTTCCACTAGTGGGAGAGTCTAGGATTAGAGGTCACAGCCTCAGAGTTAAAGGACGTTCCTTTCGGTAGGAGAGGAGGAGGAATTTCTTTAGACAGAGGCTGGTGAATCTGTGGTATTCTTTGCCACAGAATGCTTTGGAGGCTGTCAATGGATATTTTTAAGGCAGAGAGAGATAGATTCTTGATTAGTGCGGGTGTTCAGGCGTTCAGGCGTTATGGGGAGAAGGCAGGAGAATGGGGTTAGGAGGGAGAGATAGATCAGCCACGATTGAATGGCGGAGTGGACTCGATGGGCCGAATGGCCAAAATCTACTCCTGTCTCTGATGACCTGATGAGGTGCACCCACTCTATGATCTCTATGATCTTGCTATTGAGGGCGTGCAGCGTAGGTTCACTAGGTTAATTCCCGGAATGGCGGGACTGTCATATGTTGAAAGACTGGAGCGACTAGGCTTGTATACACTGGAATTTAGAAGGATGAGAGGGGATCTTATCGAAACATAAGATTATTAAGGGGTTGGACACGTTAGAGGCAGGAAACATGTTCCCAATGTTGGCGGAATCCAGAACAAGGGGCCACAGTTTAAGAATAAGGGGTAGGCCATTTAGAACTGAGATGAGGAAAAACTTTTTCAGTCAGAGAGTTGTGAATCTGTGGATTTCTCTGCCTCAGAAGGCAGTGGAGGCCAATTCTCTGAATGCATTCAAGAGAGAGCTAGATAGAGCTCTTAAGGATAGCGGAGTCAGGGGGTATGGGGAGAAGGTAGGAACGGGGTACTGATTGAGAATGATCAGCCATGATCATGGTGAATGGTGGTGCTGGCTCGAAGGGCCGAATGGCCTCCTCCTGCACCTATTGTCTATTGTCTATCTCACCTTTCTTCTGCATGAGGCTTTGCCTTGCCCGCACGAAGGCGAGGATGTCAGCGTCCGTCTGCCCATCGCCGGTCAGAGGAATGGACGAACTGAAGTTTGGCGCGGAGCTGAGTGAGGAAAATCCACACGTGTATTAAAGCACTAACACCACATCACTATCACCACATCACTAACACCACATCACTAACACCACATCGCGGACTAGCCCGCAAACCTCAGCCAGAACGAACGAAGTGAAAGTCCATGTAGTGAGGGGAGCGTATGTGTGTGTGCGTGTGTGTGTGTGTGCGCGTGTGTGTGCGCGTGTGTGTGTGTGCGCGTGTGTGTGTGTGCGCGCGTTCTGTTGTTTGATAACGCGTACACAATCACCTGTCCTCCTGCAGAACTGAACACACTTTGTGACGTTATTTCTGGAACGCTGGAGGCTGAGGGGAGTCTGATAGACTGATACAGCGTGGAAACAGGACCTCCAGTCCACTTGCCCGCACTGGCCAACATGTCCCAGCTACAATAGCCCCACACTAGTGTTTGACCCACATCCCTCTAAGCCTGTCCCATCCATGTACCTGTCCAATTGCTTCTTAAATTGCTTGTATAAGACGTTGGTGAGACCGCATTTAGACTATTGTGTTCAGTTCTGGGCACCATGATATCGGAAAGATATCGTCAAGCTTGAAAGGGTTCAGAAAAGATTTACGAGGATGTTTCCAGGACGAGAGGGTGTGAGCTACAGGGAGAGGTTGACCAGGCTGGGTCTCTATTCCATGGAGCGCAGGAAGATGAGGGGGGATCTTATAGAGGTGTATAAAGTCATGAGAGGAATAGATCGGGTGGATGCACAGAGTCTTTTACCCAGAGTAGGGGAATCGAGGACCAGAGGACATAGGTTCAAGGTGAAGGTGAAAAGATTTAATAGGAATCTGAGGGGTAACTTTTTTCACACAGAGTGTGGTGGGTGTATGGAACAAGCTGCCGGACGGAGGAGGTAGTTGAGGCTGGGACGATCCCATCATTTTAGAAACAGTTGGACAGGTACATGGATAGGACAGGTTTGGAGGGTTATGGACCAAGCGCAGGCAAGTGGGACTAGGGTAGCTGGGACATTGTTGGCCGGTGTGGGCAAGTTGGGCCGAAGGGCCTGTTTCCACACTGTATCACTCTATTACTAAATGTTGGGATAGTCTCAGCCTCAACTACCTCCTCGGGCAGCTCGGTCCATACACCCACCACCCTTTGTGTTACAAAAATACCCCTCAGGTTCCCATTAAATCTTGCCCCCTGACTTTAAACCTATTCCCTCTGGTTCCTCCACTCTGGGTAAAAGACTCTGTGTGTGCCGACCCAATCTATTCCTCTCATGGTTTTATGCCCCTCTGTAAGATCACCCCTCATCCTCCTGCGCTCCAGGGAATGGCGGCGCTGCCCTAGCAGCTGCGGCTTACCTGCGGTCCGTTTGTCTCTGTGTTTTGTTGGTTTTTGTGTCTTAATTGTAGTTGTGATGTCATGTTTTTGTGTTTGTGTACTATGTGTGTATGTGGGGGGGGGAAGGGGGGGAACTGTAAAATTGTAGATGTGTCCCTTCCGAACGGAGACCCGACCTTTGTTTTCTGGGTCGGGTTTCCGTTCCTGCTGCGGCCCAATCATCGGCCCAACTCCTGGAGCTGGCAGCCTCCAGGGCTCTGGTTCGCAGAGCCCGCGGACCGGACTCGCCATCAGCGGAGCCGGCCGTCCTCAGAGGCTGCGGGAGCGGCTGCGACTCGCCTTAGGCTCGGGCCGCGTGGATGCCGACATCGGGAGCTCTGGCAGCGGCGGGTGTGGGGGCAGCGCGGTGAGGGAGGGGGAAGAGCAACGGACAATGGGGGACCCTTGAGGGGGGGGAGAACAAAGAGGGGCGTGGCGCGGCGCAGGGGGGAAAATGGTAGCTTTGTCGACGCCCTTTATGTGGCGTGTATTTGCATACCTTGGGTAAGCAAGCAGAGAATTTGCCTGTGACTTGTCACACATGACAATAAAGTATTCAATTCAACATCTTCCTTATAACATGGTGCCCAGAACTGAACACAATACTCTAAATGCGGCCTTATACAACTCCGTGGCGTACAAAAGGTGGCGTAGCGGCAGAGTTGCTGCCTTACAGCGAATGCAGTGCCGGAGACCCGGGTTCCATCCCGACTACGGGTGCTGTCTGTGCGGAGTTTGTACGTTCTCCCCGTGACCTGCGTGGGTTTGCTCCGGGCGCTCTGGTTTCCACCCACGCTCCAAAGACGTGCGGGTTTGTAGGTTAGTTCAGTTCATTGTCACGTGTGCGGAGGTGCGGCAAGAAGCTTTTGTTGCGTGCTAATTGGTCAGCAGAAAGACAATTTCACGGGGAGAACGTGCAAACTCCGTGCAGACAGCACCCGTAGTCAGGATCGAACCCAGGTCCCTGGCGTAGTGTGAGGCAGCAACTCTACCGCTGTGCCGCCGTGCCGCCCAGGAACTGGTACAACATTCGAAGCTGAGCAACAAGTTGCCAGGCGAGCTGACATTTTGAAGGCTGAGGACAGATGAAGGGCTTACCTGGCCTCGGATGGAGAGGCTTTGAGGGGCCTGGCGTTGTCTTGCGTGAAGGTGCCTGCGCTTGTATATCCGCTTGTTTCAACGCTGCTGCAAATTGGATGATGGAGAAGCCACAGAGATAGTCATGGTTCAGTAATTACAGCACCCCACAGACATCCCTCAAGCAAGCACAACTCCAGATGCTGGAGGAGGAGCAACTCAGCGGGACAGGCAGCAGCTCTGGAGAGACGGAATGGGCGACGTTTCGGCTCGAGACCCTTCTTCAGACCGAGAGTCAGGGGAGAGGGAGGTACTTAGATACAGGAGGTCTAAGGTGTGAAAACAGGACATAGGGAATGGAGATCAAAGAAAATGGAGAATCGGTCATTGTTAGTTGGGAGAAGGGAACAACAAAGCAAACAGAGATAAGGTAGAGTTGCTGCCTTACAGCGAATGCAGCGCCTGAGACCCAGGTTCAATCCCGACCACGGGTGCTGTCTGTACGGAGTTTATACGTTCTTCCCGTGACCTGCGTGGGTTTTCTCTGAGATCTTTGGTTTCCTCCCACACTCCAACGAGTATAGGAGCAAAGAGGTCCTTCTGCAGTTGTACAGGGCCCTAGTGAGACCGCACCTGGAGTACTGTGTGCAGTTTTGATCTCCAAATTTGAGGAAGGATATTCTTGCCATTGAGGGCGTGCAGCGTAGGTTTACCAGGTTAATTCCCGGAATGGCGGGACTGTCATATGTTGAAAGACTGGAGCGACTAGGCTTGTACACACTGGAATTTAGAAGGATGAGAGGGGATCTTATCGCAACGTATAAGATTATTAAGGGGTTGGACACGTTAGAGGCAGGAAACATGTTCCCAATGTTGGGGGAGTCCAGAACCAGGGGCCACAGTTTAAGAATAAGGGGTAGGCCATTTAGAACGGAGATGAGGAAAAACTTTTTTAGTCAGAGAGTTGTGCATCTGCGGAATTCTCTACCTCAGAAGGCAGTGGAGGCCAATTCTGTGAATGCATTCAAGAGAGAGCTGGATAGAGCTCTTAAGGATAGCGGAGTCAGGGGGTATGGAGAGAAGGCAGGAACGGGGTACTGATTGAGAAAGATCAGCCATGATCACATTGAATGGCGGTGCGTACAGGCTCGATGGGCCGAATGGCCTCCTCCTGCACCTATTGTCTATAGTCTATTGTACAGGTTTGTATTGTGAATTGGCGTGGTATAAATATCAAAGATTGTCCTTAATGTCTGTGGGTAGTGTTAATGTGCAAGGATCGCTGGTCGATGCGGACTCAGTGGGCCTAATGTCCTGCATCCATGCTGCATCACTAAAAACAAAGCACCATTTTGACAGCGTCCTGCCGGAGCAGCGATATGGTCATAATTTACAGACTAAAATAACATGGAAAAAATAGGTAACATCTGCCCAAAAGCATTTGTGTCTAAACCGCTCTGAATCACTTATAAAGTAAGCAAAACTTGGATTGCCAGGATGACCTTTGGTTTATAGTTCTGATGCCTAGGTAGAATGGATGTGGAGAGGATGTTTCCAGTAGTGGAAGAGTCTAGAACCAGAGGGCACAGGCTCAGGATAAAAAGACGTACCTTTAGAATGGATTTATTCACAAAATGCTGGAGTAACCCAGCAGGTCAGGCAGCATCTCAGGAGAGAAGGAATGGGCGACGTTTCGGGTCGAGACCCTTCTTCAGACTGATGTCAGGGGGGCGGGACAAAGGAAGGATATAGGTGGAGACAGGAAGACAGTGGGAGATCTGGGAAGGGGGAGGGGAAGAGAGGGACAGAGGAACTATCTAAAGTTGGAGAAGTCAATGTTCATGTCACTGGGCTGCAAGCTGCCCAGGCGAAATATGAGGTGCTGTTCCTCCAATTTCCGGTGGGCCTCACTATGGCACTGGAGGAGGCCCATGACAGAAAGGTCAGACTGGGAGTGGGAGGGGGAGTTGAAGTGCTCAGCCACCGGGAGATCAGATTGGTTAATGCGGACTGAGCGCAGGTGTTGAGTGGGTCTACCTTTAGAATGGAGATAAGGAGGAAGTTAGTCACAAAAAGCTGGAGTAACTCAGCAGGTCATACAGCATCTCTGGAGAAAAGGAACAGGTGACGTTTTGAATCGCAACCCTTCTTCAGCTGTCTGACCCTCTGAGTTACTCCAGCTTTTTGTGACTATCTTCGGTCAAAACCAGTTTCTGCAGTTCCTTCCTACACGAGATGAGGAGAAATCTCTTTAGTCAGAGGGTGGTGAATCTGTGGAATTCATTGCCACAGACAGCTGTGGAGGCCAAGTCGTTGGGAGGCCAAGTCGTTAAAGCGGAGGTAGATAGGGTCTTGATTAGTCAGGCTGTCAATGGTTCTGGGGGGGAAGGCAGGAGAATGGGGTTGAGAGAGAAAGATAGATCAGCCACGATCAAATGGCGGAGCAGACTCGATGGGCCGAGCGGCCTAATTCTGCCCCAATGTCTTTTGATTTCACTTTTGAAGCAGGGTATTACGTTCTGGTGCTCCCTTGTGTTCCCTTGAAAGGTGCAGTCTGTAAATCTCTCATCTGTTCTGCATGAACGGCATTATCCCTCTCACACATCTCAGTAAATAGCCGGGCGAACAGATGGGTGCTTGTACAAATAGATAAAGCTCCCACACAGATGACCTCTGGATCAGTGCAAGAGGGAATGCAGCCTCCAAGATTGCTCTTCATTTGAACGATGTGAGAGACAATGGCTCAGGTTATGTCAAATGGAAGCAAAGTGGAGACTCGGTTATATTACCAGCGTGTTGGTCTGACTAATGATTTTCCCATCACGAAGTCTCCGTGTGAATGGCTGCCATTGGTTAGTGTCACGGGTATTTCTTCCATTGGGAACGAAGAAGGTTGCAAAATGTTGTGAGCACTGCCCAGTCCAACACCAGCTCGACCCCCCCACCATCGAAGGGATCTACTGGAGATGCTGCCTCAAAATGGCAGTCAGCATCGTCAGAGACCAACACTGTCATCTCACCCCTGCCATCGGGAAGAAGGTACAAGAGCCTGAAAACTGTGACGTCCAGGTTCAGGAATAGCTTCTTCCCTACAGCCATCAGACTATTGTAACACTACAACCTCAAGTAAGCTCTGAACCACATAGACTTGGGGGGGATTGCTGTTATCTTTGCACTATTATTGTCTGTTTGCTTTATATATACACATAAATATATATATATATGTAGAGTTGTTGCCTCACAGAGCCAGAGACCTGGGATAGAAACATAGAAAATAGGTGCAGGAGTAGGCCATTCGGCCCTTCGAGCCTGTACGCACCGCCATTCAATATGATCATGGCTGATCATCCAACTCAGTATCCAGTACCTGCCTTCTCTCCATACCCCCTGATCCCTTTAGCCACAAGGGCCACATCTAACTCCCTCTTAAATATAGCCAATGAACTGGCCTCAACTACCTTCTGTGGCAGAGAATTCCACAGATTCACCACTCTCTGTGTGAAAAAAAACTTTCTCATCTCGGTCCTAAAAGACTTCCCCCTTATCCTTAAACTGTGACCCCTTGTTCTGGACTCCCCCAACATCGGGAACAATCTTCCCGCATCTAGCCTGTCCAACCCCTTAAGAATTTTGTAAGTTTCTATAAGATCCCCCCTCAATCTTCTAAATTCCAGCGAGTACAAGCCGAGTATATCCAGTCTTTCTTCATATGAAAGTCCTGCCATCCCAGGAATCAATCTGGTGAACCTTCTCTGTACTCCCTCTATGGCAAGAATGTCTTTCCTTAGATTAGGAGACCAAAACTGTACGCGATAATCCAGGTGCGGTCTCACTAATGCCCTGTACAACTGCAGCAGAACCTCCCTGCTCCTATACTCAAATCCCCTGACTAAGGCTGCTGTCTATACGGAGTTTGTACGTTCTCCCCGTGACCGCGTGGGTTTTCTCCGGGTGCTCCGGTTTCCTCCCACATTCCGAAGACGTGCAGGTTTGTAGGTTCATGTGGCCACATTTAGCCCAGATCCCTCTAAAAATGTCCTAGCTATGCGCCTGTCCAAGTGTCTTTTAACTACTGTTATTGTGCCCGTGTCAACTACATCCACTGACATGTGCAGGAAGGAACGACAGATGCTGGTTTATACCGTAGATAGACACAAAATGCTGGAGTAACTCGGCGGGTCAGGCAGCATCTCTGGAGACACGGAATGGTGCCCGAAGAAGGGTCTCGACCCAACATGCGTCACCCATTCCTTCTCTCAAGAGACGCCGCCTGTCCTGACGAGTTACTCCAGCTTTTTGTGTCTACGTCCACTGATAGCTCATTCCATATGTCCACCACCCTCTCACTCCGTAGTGCAATCAAGGCAGTTCATCCTTTAGAGTTTCGTTGGAGTTTGTAGTGTTAAATAACCTGATGGTCATTGGGAAAGGTTTAGTGGGATATGATTTAAACAGGGGCAGGAGGGACTAGCATAGATGGTACAGTTTGGTCAGCTTGGGCAAGTTGGGCCCAAGGGCCTGCCTCCATGCAGATTGACTCATGAGGGGAATAGATTGGGTAATTGAACAGAGTCCTTTGCCCGGAGTAGGGGAATTGAGAAGCAGAGGACAGAGGGGGGGACCTGTTGGGTAACATTTTGACCGCATTTAGAACATTGTGTTCAGTTCTGGGCACCACGTTATAGGAAAGATATTGCCAAGCTTGAAAGGGTTCAGAAAAGATTTACGAGGATGTTGCCAAGTCTAGAGGGTGTGAGCTATAGGGTGAGGTTGAGTAGCCTGGGACTCTATTCCATGGGGCGCAGGAGGATGAGGGGTGATCTTATAGAGGTGTACAAAATTATGAGAGAATTAAATTGGGTCTTTTGCCCAGAGTAGGGGAATCGAGGACCAGAGGACATAGGTTCAAGGTGAATGGCAAAAGATTTAAAAGGAATCCGAGGGGTAACTTTTTCACACAAAGGGTAGTGAGTGTATGGAACAAGCTACCGGAGGAAGTAGATGTAGGTACTATATCTGTTGATGTAGGTACTATCTTAACATTTAAGAGACATTTGGACAGGAACTTGGATAGGACAGGTTCAGAGGGATATGGGCCAAAAGTAGGTAGGTAGGACTAGTGTGGATGGGACATGTTGATTAGTGTGAGCACGTTGGTTCCACTCCGACTTTATGACTCTTTAAAATTTGATGGCTCTGAATAGTAATGTAAATGTCTACCAGTATTGGCAAAGACATTGTGTGCAGGAAGGAACTGCAGATTCTGGTTTAAACCGAAGATAGACACAAAATGCTGGAGTAACTCAGCGGGACAGGCAGCGTCTCTGGAGAGAAGGAATGGGTGGCGTTTCGGAATGAGACCGAAGTCTGAAGAAGGGTCTCGAGCCAAAACGTCACCCATTCCTTCTCTCCAGAGACGCTGCCTGGGCCGCTGAGTTACTCCAGCAATTTGTGTCAGTCTTCGGCAAAGACATTGGTGCTGCGGCATTTCAGTCTGGCGCTAACAACCAAATGTCCACTAGATGGCAGGACTACCACGTCTCTTAAATGTTGTGCCTCAGCTGAAGCCAAGCTATATACAAGACAGATGAACGCAGAGAGAACCTTCCACAACCACAATGCCCCACAGGAATCTACAGCCAACAAAGTGCTTTAGAGTAGGGTCACTGTTGGAAAAACGGCAGCCTGTTTGGCAGCCTGGAAACTGCAGAAGCAGTAGTAAACATCGATGAAGGTAGACACAAAATGCTGGAGTAACTCAGTGGGTCAGGCACCATCTTGGGAGAGAAGGAATGGGTGACGTTTCTGAAGAAGAGTCTCAACCCGAAACGTCACCCATTCCTTCCCTCCCAAGATGCTGCCTGACCCGCTGAGTTACTCCAGCATTTTGCGTCTACCTTCGATTTAAAGCAGCATCCGCAGTTTTGTTTTCCTACTAGTATACGTTGATGAGGCAGTTACTATAATATCATTTAGAGTCAAAGTGTCGGACAGCACGTAAACAGGCCCTTCGGTCCAACTTGCACATGCCGACCAAGATGGATAGGACAGGTTTGGAGGGATATGGACCAAACGCAGGCAGGTGGGACTAGTGTAGCTGGGACATGTTGGCCGGTGCGAGCACGTTGGGCCGAAGGGCCTGTTTCCACACCGTATCACTCTATGACTACGATTGAAGAACAAGTGTTTGTCAACACTGAAGACATGACGCAGGGGAGTGTGGGCACAAGGACTGCAGATGCTGGTCTACCAAAAGAGGATACAGAGTGCTAGGAAGGAAGGAATGGGTGACACAAAATGCTGGAGTAACTCAGCGGGTCAGGCAGCATCTCAGGAGAGAAGAAATGGGTGACATGTCTGAAGAAGGGTCTCAACCCGAAACACCACCCATTCCTTCTCTCCCGAGATGCTGTCTGACCCGCTGAGTCACTCCAGCATTGTGTGTCTACATATCGAGTGCTAGAGTAACTCAGCAGGTTAAGGCAAAATCTCTGGAGAACATGGATAGGTGAGAGGTAATAGGTTTGGAGTCTTAGGTAATAGGTTTGGAGAGGTAATAGGTTTGGACCCTTCTTCAGACCCAGTCGACTTCAGACTAAAGAAGGGTCCCAACCCAAAACGTCACCCATCCATGTTCTCCAGAGATGCTGCCTGACCCGCTGAGTTACTCCAGCACGTTGTGTCTTTTTTGATACACTGGAGTGTTAGCGCAGTATTTTGTGTGCTTGCTTTGGGTTGAGGTTTGATTCTTTAAAGTTTGGACACCAAGACAGGGGTGTGTCATCCAGGGGGCGGCACGGCACGGTGCCAGAGACCCAGGCTCAATCCTGGCCACGGGTGCTGTCCGTACGGCGTTTGTACGTTCTCCCCGTGACCGCGTGGGTTTTTACTCCAGGTGCACTGGTTTCCTCCCACATTCCAACGACGTGCAGGTTTATTGGCTTTGGTAAAATTGTAAATTTTACAATTTGTAGGTCGGATAGTGCAGGGATTGCTGACTCAGTAGGCCAAAAGGCTTGTTTCCGCACTGTATCTCTAAACTAAACTAAACACAAATACTTGCAGTAATTGAAAAGCAAAGGATCACAGATGCTAGAAAGCTGAAATTTAAAAAAAGCCTGATTTCTTTTTAGATTTTTAGATTTAGAGATACAGCGCAGAAACAGGCCCTTCGGCCCACCGGGTCCGCGCCGCCCAGCGATCCCCGCGCATTAACACTATCCTACACACACTTGGGACAATTTTTACATTTGCCCAGCCAATTAACCTACATACCTGCACGTCTTTGGAGTGTGGGAGGAAACCGAAGATCTCGGAGGAAACCCACGCAGGTCACGGGGAAAATGTACAAACTCCGTACAGACGGCGCCCGCAGTCAGGATGGAACCTGAGTCTCCGGCGCTGCATTCGCTGTAAGGCAGCAACTTACAAAGACGTACAGGTATGTAGGTTAATTGGCTGGGTAAATGTAAAAATTGTCCCTAGTGTGTGTAGGATAGTGTTAATGTACGGGGATCGCTGGGCGGCACGGACTTGGTGGGCCGAAGGGCCTGTTTCCGGCTGTATATATATGGTATGATATATGATAACTCTACCGCTGCGCCACAGTGCCGCACAATTCTGGATATGTCATGCTGAGAACTATATTCTGCACTCTGTATCTTCCCCTTTGTTCTACCCACTGCACTTGATTGCATTCATGACCTGATTGCATTCTGATTTGTTTGCATCGGAAGCAAAACAAAGCTTTTCACTGTACCTCTCAGTACATGTGACCATAACAAGTGGCCGTACGGTGGCGCAGCAGTCGAGTTGATGCCTCACAGCTCCAGAGACCCAGGTTTGACTCTTTACAACGGGTGCTGTCTGTACAGAGTTTGCTCGTTCTCCCCATGACCGCGTGGGATATTCCAAAGACGCACAGGTTTGTAGGTTAATTGCCCTCTGTAAACTGCCCCCTGGTGTGTAGGATAGTGTTAGTGTGTGGGCTGATCGCACAGACTGGATGGGCCGAAGGCTCTGATTCTCCGCTGTATCTCTAGTCCATAATGTCTAAATAAATCTAAACCTAAACACACTTAGCTGGACAGGCAGCAGCTGTGGAGAGGAATATACAGCTAATTTTTAGTTTAGTTTAGTTTAGAGATACAGCGCGGAAACAGGCCCACCGGGTCCGCGCCGCCCAGCGGTCCCCGCACATTAACACTGTCCTACACCCACGAGGGACAATTTTTACATTTACCAAGCCAATTAACCTACAAACCTGCACGTCTTTGGAGTGTGGGAGGAAACCGAAGATCTCGGAGAAAACCCACGCAGGTCACGGGGAGAACGTACAAACTCCGTACAGATGGCACCCGTAGTCGGGATGGAACCCGGGTCTCCGGCGCTGCATTCGCTGTAAGGTAGCAACTCTACCGCTGCGCCACCGTGACCACCCTTTTCGGTGATGATTTTAAGAGGAAACTGATCATTTGCGTGCAGTCTTGTCATTGGCTTGCCTACTTTAAGGCTCAGCTTAATTATATCCAACACCAACAGATGCTCATAACTGTGAGGATCACAGGTCCCCATGGTAGATGACTACAATGGATGGACTGGCATACAGATGTCGTTTGGTTCCAGCGAGGAGTGTCGGCTGAGGTGGCTTACTCTGGGCTCAGTCTTACCTTTAGCTTAAAAATACGGCCCACTGAGTCCACACCGACCATCGATCACCCCTCCCCACTAGTTTTATGTTATCCCACTCCCTCGACACCAGGTGTCATTTTACTCCGGATAATTAACCTAGAAACCCGCACGTCTTTGGGATGTGGGAGGGATTACTAGGTTAATTCCCGGAATGGCGGGACTGTCCTATGTTGAAAGACTGGAGCGGCTTGGCTTGTATATACTTGAATTTAGAAGGATGAGAGGGGATCTTGTCGAAACGTATAAGATTATTAAGGGGTTGGACACGTTAGAGGCAGGAAACATGTTCCCAATGTTGGGGGAGTCCAGAACCAGGGGCCACAGTTTAAGAATAAGGGGTCGGCCATTTAGAACGGAGATGAGGAAAAAACTTTTTCAGTCAGAGAGTTGTAAATCTGTGGAACTCTCTGCCTCAGAAGGCAGTGGAGGCCAATTCTCTGAATGCATTCAAGAGAGAGCTAGATAGAGCTCTTAAGGATAGCGGAGTCAGGGGGTATGGGGAGAAGGCAGGAACGGGGTACTGATTGAGAATGGTCAGCCATGATCACATTGAATGGCGGTGCTGGCTCGAAGGGCCGAATGGCCTACTCCTGCACCTATTGTCTATTGTCTATTGAAACCGGAGCACCCGGAGGAAACCCACTCGGTCACAGGGAGAACGTGCAAACTCCACACACACACACACAGACAGCGCCCGAGGTCGGGATTGAACCGGTGGTCTCTGATGCTGTGAGGCAGAGGCTCTACCGGCTGATCATTTGTCTGAATTGAATTGAATACTTTATTGTCACATGTGACAAGTCAGTGAAATTCTTTGCTTGCGTACCTTGCCAAGGTGTGCAAATAGTCGCCCATAAAGGGCGCTTACAAAATTACCGCGCCACTTCCCCCATTGTACCCCCCCTCCCCCTCCCCACGAAGGTCCCCCCACGCCAGGTCCCTGTTGCTCTCCCCCCCCCGGGTCCTCCTTTGTTCCTTCCCCCGGCAGCGGCGTCCTCAGTTCCACGTGTCCGTCCTCGTCCGTCGACCGGCGCCATCACTGACCACCACACCGACCTCCGCACTATCACCGCCGGGTCCTCTCTCGACACCTCCGTGGTGCCGAGGATCAATGATAAAGTCACAGAGTCGTACAGCACGGCAACAGACCCTTACGCCCAAATTGTCCACGCTGACCAAGATGCCTCTTCCAAGTTAGTCCCATTTGCTTGCGTTGGGTCCATTTCAGCAGCATGAGACCCGGGCTCGATCTCGCCCACGGGATGCTGTCTGTACGGAGTTTGCACGTTCTCCCCGTGACCCGTGTGCGTTTTTTCCGGGTGCACCGGTTTCCTCCCACTTCGCAAAGATGTAGAGGTTTGTAGGTCAATTGGCTTCGGTAAGAATTGTAAATTGTCCCTAGTGTGTAGGATAGTTCGCATACCGTTCGAACAGGTCCACGGATGATGCGGTCTCCCAGGTTCTACACACCGCTCTCTCTCATCTGGACAGCCAGGGGGGCTATGTGAGGATGCTGTTCATTGACTTTAGTTCAGCATTCAACACAATAGTCCCCAGCAGACTGGTTGAGAAGCTGCTGGAACTGGGGCTTAGCACCCCTCTGTGTGCCTGGGTCCTGGACTTTCTCACTGCCAGGCCCCAAGTGGTCAGGATGGGGGAACACACATCTAGCTCCCTCACCCTGAACATAGGATCCCCCCAGGGCTGCGTCCTTAGCCCCCTACTGTACTCCCTGTACACACATGACTGTGGGGCCAGGTTCAGCTCAAACTCCATCATCAAGTTTGCTGATGACACTGTGGTGGTGGGCCGGATCTCCAACAACGATGAGAAGGCCTACCGGGAGGAGGTGGCTGATCTGGCACTCTGGTGTCAGGACAATAGCCTCCTCTTGAATGTCACTAAAACAAAGGAGCTGATTGTGGACTTCAGAAGGGCTAAACATCCAAGGACGTACACGCCACTCGAGATAAATGGGTCGATTGTGGATAGGGTGAGCAGTTTTAAATACTTGGGAGTCCGCATCACAGAGGATCTGACGTGGGCAACGCACATTGCCGCACTGGTGGGTAAAGCTAAGCAGCGCCTTTACCACCTTAGACAACTGAGGAAATTCAGAGTATCTCTGAAGATCCTTCATTGCTTCTACTCTGGGGCTGTAGAGAGCATCCTGTCCGGCAACATTACAGTCTGGTTTGGGAACAGCTCTGCCCAGGACAGGATGGCCCTGCAGAGAGTAGTGCGTTCGGCAGAACGCACCATGGGAACTACACTCATCCCCCTGCAGGACCTATACATCAGGAGGTGCAGATCCAGAGCAAGTAAGATCATGAGGGACCCCTGCCACCCCAGTAACGGACTGTTCCAGATGCTACGATCAGGCAAACGCCTCCGCTGTCACGCTGTGAAAACGGAGAGGATGAGACGGAGCTTCTTCCCACAGGCCATCAGGACTGTCAACTTTTATAACCCCAGAGACTAAATTTTTGTCGACACTAATAGTAACTTATTAACTTTATTTATATGCTGTAACTGTAATTCTTTTTGTGCACAACCCGCAGGCATTGCCACTTTCATTTCACTGCACATCGTGTATGTGTATGTGACAAATAAATTTGACTTGACTTGACTTGACTTGAAGTGCAGGGTGACCGCTGGTCGGCGAACAATCGTTGGGCCGAAGGATCTGTTTCCACGCTGTATCTTCTAAAGTGAAAAGTAAAGCTGGCTGGAGAACTGCTGTAAAGCACAGCATCAGTAGTACTCTCCTGTGATCAGGCAGGTATGAGTCGCAGAATGCTGGAGTAACTCAGCAGGATCTCCCGAGAGAAGGAATGGGTGACGTTTCGGATCGAGACCCTGGAACTTTGCTGTGAGCCTGATCACACACAGTGCAATATCCAAGCCTCTCGACCCCACGTGCCAAACCCGATGGCAAAATCCCGCTCTACAGCTGTCTGCACCTGGAGGGCTGAAATGCTCTCATGGTTGTTAGCTCCCATTTAACTCGAAACCAGGAGCAAAATGGCTCCGAGGCAGGTGACTTTCAAAGAGAGGGCTTTAAAAAAACACCATTAATTGGATTAAAATGAATTAGAAACCTAGAGATTATCTAGGTAGTGTAACAATGAGGCACAAATATCGGCAATGGGCTGATTTCAATCTGTTCTACAAAATTGTGGAATATTTCAGTCACCTACCGAGGAAGGATCTCGACCCGAAACGTCACCTATTCATGTTCCCCAGAGAAACAGCCTGACCTGCTGAGTTACTCCATGGGGTAGCTCCAAATAGAGTATATTGAAACATCACCTGAGAGCCAGACAGCAGGGAAGCAGGCCCTTCAACCCATCTCATCCATGCTGGTTGAGTTTCCTCATCTAAGCTGGTCCAATATGCCCGCCTTTGGCCCACGCCTCTCTAAACGGTGGCGCAGCGGTAGAGTTGCTGCCTTACAGCGAATGCAGCGCCGGAGACTCAGGTTCGATCCTGACTACGGGCGCCGTCTCTACGGAGTTTTTATTCACAAAATGCTGGAGTAACTCAGCAGGTCAGGCAGCATCTCAGGAGAGAAAGAATGGGTAACGTTTCGGGTCGAGACCCTTCTTCAGGCTGATTTAAGGGGGGCGGGACAAAGGAAGGATATAGGTGGAGACAGGAAGATAGAGGGAGATCTGGGAAGGAGGAGGGGAAGAGAGGGACAGAGGAACTATCTAAAGTTGGAGAAGTCAATGTTCATACCACTGGGCTGCAAGCTGCCCAGGCGAAATATGAGGTGCTGTTCATCCAATTTCTGGTGGGCCTCACTATGGCACTGGAGGAGGCCCATGCAAGTCCCAAGGAAGCAGATGTGGCTGTGGTAGCGAGTCTGGGTCAAAATGTGGTCGTAGAGTAGGAGGGCAGGAGAAATCACAGAGGGGGAGCAGTGAGAGAGCATGTTGCTAAACTCTCGTCGAAGAGAGGAGGAGAACTTTGTACGTTCTCCCCGTGACCCGCGTGGGTTTTCTCCGAGATCTTCGGTTTCCTCCCACACTCCAAAGACGTACAGGTATGTAGGTTAATTGGCTGGGTTAATTAAAAATGTTTTAAAAAAATTGTCCCTAGTGTGTGTAGGATAGTGTTAATATGCGGGGATCGCTGGGCGGCGCGGACCCGGTGGGCCGAAGGGCCTGTTTCCGCGCTGTATCTCTAAATCTAAATCTAAACCTTTGCTTGTAATCCTATCTCACGGCGACTCTTGCACTTTTCCTTTATCTGTGCTTTCCCTGTAGTTTTAACACGATATTCAGGACTCTTGTTTATATTCTCTTTTGCACTTCCTGATGTCTTCATATGTGACACAATTTGCCTGGATAAGTACATTTTGCACTGCATCTTGACGCTCGTGACAATAATATACTGCAAAATATCCTACACAATAAATCAGTCAGTCTAAAGAAAGTTCTGGACCAGAAACGTCGCCTATTCCTTTTCTCCAGAGATGCTGTCTGACCCGCTGAGTTACTCCAGCTTTTTGTGTCTACCTTCGGTTTAAACCAGCATCTGCAGTTCCTTCCTACATAAATCAATACGTATTTCAAAATGACACAATATAATTTCGCACTACCAGGAAAGAGTGATTTTTCAATCAGAAGCAAAGTAATTTTACAACGTCGAATAGAGAAACTTTGAAATACTGACGTAAATGTAACAATAGAAATAAAGAACTGCAGATGCTGGTTAATGCACAAAAAGACACAAAGTGCTGGAGTAACTCAGCAGGTCAGGCTGTATATTTGGAGAACATGCAAAGGTGACGTTCCGGGCCGAGATCCTTCCTCGGTAGCTGGCTGAAATATTGTACAATTTAGTAGAACAGATTGCTATCAAACCATTGCCGATGTTTGTGCCTCACTGTTACACAGGCTAAGTTCTAAAGTATTTGCAGATCCTGTACTTGTACACACTGTACGGAAAGTTAATGGTTCGTGCTAAAAATTAGAATCACTGAAGTAGCCTTTGGACCGGTCTCCAAAGGCCCTTCCCCCATATCCGTCAGTCAGTCTGGATGCGAGGAAGGCGATTTATTCAGTCGCATTATGTGGCTGTTGTTTGTTTTGGAGTCCGGTCACAAAGGAAGTTGCTTTCACATAAACCCGTCCTTGTGAACATGACATGGAACGACATCGCTCAAAACACAAAAATAATGAAGTAGCATAACTTGCATTGCAGCGTGACTGATTATAAACAAGAAAAATGGACAAATGCCACCAGGATCATAAATCGAGGGGCGCCCTTTAATGCAGAGGGGGGAGCATTTCTGGCAGTACGATTAGAGGCGTAGTGTCACACAGCACGGAAACAGGCCCTTAGGCCCAACTAGAACATGCCCACTGAGATGATCTATCTCAGCTGGTAGAGCCGCTGCCTCACAGCGTCAGACAACCAGGTTCGATCCTGACCTCGGGGTGCTGTTGGAGCAGAGTTTGCACGTTCTCCCAGTCACCACGTGGGTTTCCTCCGGGTGCTCCGGTTTCCTCCCACATCCCAGAGACGTGCGGGATTGTAGGTTAATTAGCCCCCTGTCTGAAGAAGGGTCTCGACCCGAAAGGTCACCTATTCCTTCTCTCCAGAGATGCTGCCGGACCCGCTGAGTTGCTCCAGCGTTTTGTGTCTATCCTCTGTAAATTGACCCGTGTTTAGCGGAGTGGGAAAGTGGGATAACATAGGACTAGTGTGAACGGTGTGATCACACACTAGTGTGATCGATTGTCGGTGTCGACTCGATGGGCTGAAGGGCCTGTTTCCATGGCGTATCCTTAAACTAGTCCCCTTTGTCTGCGTTTGGCCCATCTCCCATCCCTTTCCAATCGATGAACCTGTCCAGTGTATTTATTCACAAAAAGCTGGAGTAACTCAGCAGGTCAGGCAGCATCTCAGGAGAGAAGGAATGGGTGATGTTTCGGGTCGAGACCCTTCTTCAACCGGTCCAGTGTCTTCTAAATGTTGTAGTAGTACCTCAACTACATCTTGTGGCAGCTCGTTCCAAACACCCTGACCCCTGTGTGTAAAAACGTTGCCCCTCGGGTTCCTATTAAATCTTTCCCCTTCGACATGTACCTGTGTAGATGTCTTTTAGATGTTGTTATAGTACTTGCCTCGATGCCTCCTCTGGCAGCTCATTACATACAACCATGTCCCTGTAAACCAGCATCTGCAGTTCCTTTCGACACATACAGTGAAAAGCTTTATCTTGCGTGCTATCCAAACAGATCAGATAATACCACGCATAAAGACAATCAAATCAAACAGGTACAATGGATAGAGCAAAGGAGGAGATACAGAGTGCAGAATATAGTTCTCAGCATTGTAGCGCACCAGTTCTACAGACAAAGTCCAATGTCCGCAATGGGGTAAAGGTGAATCGGACAGTACCCTAGCTTATGGAAGGGCCGTTCAGAAGCCTGATAACAGAGGGGAAGAAGCTGTCCCTGAGTCTGGTGGTGCACGCTTTCAAGCTTCTGTACCTTCTGCCGGACGGGAGCGGGGAGAAAAAGGAATGACTGGGGTGGGGCAAGGCTTTGATTGTGTCGGCTGCTTTTACGAGGCAGCGTGAAGTGTGGATGGAGTATGTTGGTCACGAGCTTCGTGCTAACATGGAATTTGATTGCACTCGAGTGCATGTGACAATAAACTAACCTTAATCCACTCTAAATGCAAGATATCTTTACCTGAAAGATATTCGTCAGGCAGGTGCGTCTTTACACCAAACTCGTGATTTCATGGCTATCATTATCGGCAATGCATAATGCCAAGTTAAACATAGACACACAGAAACATAGAAAATAGGTGCAGGAGTAGGCCATTCGGCCCTTCGAGCCTGCACCGCCATTCAATATGATCATGGCTGATCATCCAACTCAGTAACCTGTACCTGCCTTCTCTCCATACCCCCTGATCCCTTTAGCCACATGGGCCACATCTAACTCCCTCTTAAATATAGCCAATGAACTGGCCTCAACTACCCTCTGTGGCAGAGAATTCCACAGATTCACCACTCTCTGTGTGAAAAACAACTTTCTCATCTCGGTCCTAAAAGACTTCCCCCTTATCCTTAAACTGTGACCCCTTGTTCAGGACTTCTCCAACATCGGGAACAAACTGATCTCCTCTGATCTCCTCTGCCTGTACATGGTCCATATCCCTCCATTCTGTGCAAATGCGTATACCTATCTAAAAGCTTCTTAAACGCCACTATTGTATCTGCTTCCACCACCACCCCTGGCAGCGCGTTCCAGGCCCCCCACCCCCCTCTGTGTAAAAAACCTTGTCCCTCACATCTCCATTGGCTTTTCCCCATCTCAACATAACTGTTCCCTCTGGTTTAACTTGGCAACATGGTCAATACAGACATTGTGGGCTGAAGGGCCCCTTCCTGGGATGTACTGTTCCCATCTTCGTTAATTGTAGTTCCAATGAACCTATAGGGACTTTAGACAGACACAAAAAGCTGAAGTAACTCAGCGGGTCAGGCAGCATCTCTGGAGAGAAGGAATGGGTGACGTTTCGGGTTGAGACCCTTCTTCGATACGGAACGGTCTGTCCTCAACAGAGGCCTCACCTTCGTTCCCCTCCGCCCGAACTCAACGAGTTCCTGGTCCCCCACGATGTGGAGCTTTTCTTCCGTCTCCTCTGCCCTGTGCCTCTCTCTATGGGAAGGAGTCTTCACCACCCAGTGATGACCCCTTCTCCCGTCTCCACCGGCCCCCCTCCTCTTGGACTCCCCAGAACGGCCTCCTACCCTCTCTAGAAAAATAATTTCTTGCACTACAGGGACTTTAGTTTAAAGATACAGCGTGGAAACAGGCCCTTTGGCCCAATAGATATTTCCACCCTCGGAAAAAGGTTCTGACAGTCTATCCTATGTCATTATTTTAGATTTAGATTATTTTAGATTTAGAGATACAGCGTGGAAACAGGCCCTTTGGCCCACCGGGTCCGCGCCGCCCAGCGATCCCCGCACATTAACACTATCCAACACACACTAGAGACAATTTTTACATTTGCCCAGCCAATTAACCTACATACCTGTATGTCTTTGGAGTGTGGGAGGAAACCGAAGATCTCGGAGAAAACCCACGCAGGTCACGGGGAGAACGTACAAACCCCGTACAGACGGCGCCCGTAGTCAGGATCGAACCCGATTCTCCGGCGCTGCATTCGCTGTAAGGCAGCAACTCTACCGCTGCGCCACCGTGCCGGTGCTGATATACATCAAGTCTTCCCTCAACCTCCGACATTTCAGAGAAAACAATGCAAGTCTATCCAACCTCTCCCTGGGGCTGAAACCCTCTAATCCAGGCAGCGTTCCGGTAAACCTCCTCTGCATCCTCTCCAAAGTCTCCATACCCTTCCAGTAATGGGACCGACCAGAACTGCACGCAATACTTCGAATTAATAACAGTGTTATTCATGGTGCTAGAATTGATGGAAGGACACAGTTCCGCTTTCGGAGATGCCGCCTGACCCGCTGAGTTACTCCAGCAATTTGTGACCTTATTCAGAACCTGTTTTTCAAAGTGTGTAAATGTCAAAGACAAAAAGGGCACGGCTTTAAGGTGAGAGGGGCAAAGTTTAAATGAGATGCGCGGGACGTTTTTTTACACAGAGGGTGGTGGGGGCCTGGAACGCGCTGCCGGGGGATGGTGGTGGAGGCAGATACGATAATGGCATTTATGAGGCTTTTAGATATACACATGAATATGCAGGGAATGGGGGGATGTAGTCCATGTGGAAGCAGAGATTAGTTTAACTTGGGATCATTCTCAGCACAGACATTGTGGGCCGAAGGGCCTCTTCCTATGCAGTGCTGTTCCATCTTCTTTCATTTTAGTTCCAATGAACCATTCGGGACTTTGTTTTAGTTTAGAGATTACAGCGTGGAAACAGGCCCTTCGGCCCGACGAGTCCACACCGACCAGTGGTTCGGTGCACTGGTTCAATCCGAGGGACAAACTAGGGACAATTTACAGAAGCCAATTAACTTACAACCCTGGAGTGTGGGAGGAAACTGGAGCACCCGGAGAAGACCGACGCAGGTCACGGGGAGAACGTACAAACTCCGTGCAGACAGCACCCGTGGTCAGGATCGAACTCGGGTCTCTGGCGCTGTAAAGCAGCGACTCTACCACTGCGCCACCGTGCTGCCCTGGTACCGTGACTTTGTGAAGCATACTGTGACACTGACTACGAGAGGAGGTATTAGAACAGGTGACCAAAGCTTTGGCACAAGGCTTAGGTTTCAAGGAGCACATTGAGAACTCAATTTCAGAAGTTAGGAGCTGGTTAACTGAGAGAAAAGGCTCCAGTAACAGGGCTGAGGAATTCACGTCCAGTAACAAGATCGCCAAGTGAATACATTCAGTTCAAAGTGGAGATCTAAACGCAGCCAGCGGATTTAAATAGGATGACGAGAGGTCCCAAGGGTCTTTTTGCTTGACTTCCATGGATATGATCTGAAACCATAAAAACTCTACCCTAATCCCACGCCGACACTAGAAATTTTATTCATTTACTATTTCAACAAGCAGAAAAATTACTGGTAAATGGTATTAAAATGAAATTAAATGCTATTTCAGGACTTTTTCAGTCACAGTGTGGCACGGTGGCGCAGCGGTAGAGTTGCTGCCTCACAGGGCCAGAGACCCGGGTTCCATCCCGTCTACGGGTGCTGTCTGTACGGAGTTTGTACCTTCTCCCTGTGACCTGCGTGGGTTTTCTCCGGGTGCTCGGGTTTCCTCCCGCACTCCAAAGACGTACAAGTTTGTTGGCAAATTGGCTTGGTAATTTGTAAATTGTCCCCGCTGTGTGTAGGATAGTATTAGTGTGTGGGGATCGCTGGTCGGCACGGACTCGTTGGGAAGGGCCTGTTTCCGCACTGTATCTTTAAAGCTAAATCTAAAGCTATTGGTGTGATCTTGAAAGGACACATGTGTGGAGACTGGGGTGCCATGCGTATCCACCGGTACAGGCCTGTCTCGCCCACAGTCTGCAAGAGGCCAAACCCTTCCCTGCTCGTCCCCGGGGGGGGGGGGGGGGGGGGGGGGAGGGGGGCGGAGATAAGGTCATAAGTGATAGGAGTAGAATTAGGCCATTCGGCCCATCAAGTCTACACCGCCATTCACTCATGGCTGATCTATCTCTCCCTCCTAACCCCATTCTCCTACCTTCTCCCCATAACCCCTGACACCCGCACTAATCAAGAATCTATCTATCTCTGCCGTAAAAATATCCACTGACTTGGCCTCCACAGCCTTCTGTGGCAAAGAATTCCACAGATTCACCACCCTCTGGTCCACAAATTCCTCCTCATCTCCTTCCTAAAAGAACGTTCTTTAACTTTGAGGCTATGACCTCTAGTCCTAGATTCTCCCACATGTGGAAACTAGTGGAGAAGATATCTAAGATGGCGGCATGGGAGGACGCAAGGGACAAAGAGCCAGCCAGCAGACCGGCTGCAGGAGGGAGTGCGCGGCCTCGTCGGGGGAGTGGGCCGCTGGACCGGGCGCCGCTCCAAGGGCGGTTGAGTTACTGCCTTTAAATATCTGGCGTCCTTATCTACAAAAGAGGGGCCTATATATATAGAAGAATTGTTCATATTCTCAATGGTTCTTTTGGGAGAGATGTACATATATATACAGTTTATTTTGTTTGGAATTCCATGGGGCGTGTGCAGGACCCCCAACACCCAGGCAATCTTTAATCTTTTTTTCTTTTCTTCTTTTTTCTTATTTGGGGTTAGTATAAGGGGGGGGGGGGGGAAGGGTGGGAGGGCTTGTTTTCTAAAAAGTTCTGTAAAAATAAAAATTAATAAAAAAATAAAAAAATAAAAAAATTCTTTTTAAAAAAAAGCAGAGGGTAAATGTATTTTATTTAGTTTAGTTTAGTTCATTGTCACGTGTACCGAGATACAGTGAAAACTTTTTTGTTGCTTGTTAAAAGTCAGTAGGGCAGGGAGCAACTTAACTAAAAGCCGAACGGTATGTCCCCCAACAACTCTCACCAACTTCTACAGATGCGCCGCAGAAAGCATTTTACCAGGATGCATGGCTGCCTGGTTTGGGAACAGCTCCATCCAAGACCGCAGGAAATTGCAGTGAATTGTGGACGCAGCTCAGACCGTCACACAAAACAAACTTCGCTCCCTTTGACTCCATCTACACCTCACGCTGCCTCGGCAAGGCCAGCAGCATAATCAAGGACAAGTCACACCCCCGGCCACTCCCTCCTCCCCTCTCCCATCAGGCAAAAGGTACAGAAGTGTGTAAACGCACACCTCCAGATTCAGTGACAGTTTATTCCCAGCTGTTATCAGGCAACTGAATCATCCCACCACAACCAGAGAGCACTGCTAAACTACTATCTACCTCTTTGGTGACCCTCAGACTATCCTTGATCGGACTTTGCTGGACTTTATTTTGCACTAAACGTTATTCACATTAATCCCTTTATCATGTCTCTGTACGCTTGTAGTTTAGTTTAGAAATTGTGTGCGGAAATAGACACTTCAGCCCATCGAGTCCACATTGACCAGCGATCCCCGCACATTAACACTATCTGACCTACACACACTGGGAACAATTTACACTTATGTCAAGCCAATGAACCTACAAACCTGTACGTCTTTGGAGTGTGGGAAGAAAACCGAAGGTCTCGGAGAAAACCCACGCAGGTCATGGGGAGAAAGTACCAACTCCGTACAGACGGCACCCGTAGACGGGATCAAACCCGGGTCTCCGGCGCTGCAAGTGCTGTAAGACAGTAACTCTACCGCTGCACCACCGTGCCGCCCACAAATCATGCATTGTCTTCCCACTGACTGGTTAGCACACAACAAAAGCTTTTCACTGTACCTCGGTACACGTGACGAGTAACTAAACTCAGCTCTTAGAAGGACTTGGATTGGACTTCTCTTCTCCCCTCTCCCATCAGGCAAGGGGTACAGAAGTGTGAAAACGCACACCTCCAGATTCAGGGACAGTTTCTTCCCAGCTGTTATCAGGCAACTGAACCATCCTCTCACCAACTAGAGAGCGGTCCTGACCTCCCATCTACTTCATTGGAGACCTTCGGACTATCTTTAATTGGACTTTACTGGACTTTATCTTGCACTAAACATTATTCCCTTTATCATGTATCTGTACACTGTGGACAGCCTGACTGTAATCATGTACTGTCTTTCCGCTGACAGGTTAGCACGCAACAAAGAGCTTTTCACTGTAACTCGGTACACGTGACAATAAACTAAACTACACCAAAAAATAGAATTTTCCCTCTTCCTGACCATTTTTGCCCAGTTCCTACGTTCCTATAAATAACACTTAAGGGGGGTACGGTGGCGCAGCGGTAGAGTTATTGCCTCACAGCGCCAGAGACCCGGGTTCGATTCTGACTGTATGGAGTTTGTATGTCTCCAGCTGGCAGTGTCAGTTTTCTCCGGGTGCTCCGGTTTCCTCCCGCACCGGAGTTTCTTTCCAGCTGTTATCAGAGGTTAATTGGCTTTGGTAGAATTGTAGGATAGGGCTAGTGAACGGGGTGATGGCTGGTCGGCGTGGACTCGGTAGGTCGAAGGGCCAGGTTCCAGGCTGTATCTCTAAACTAAACTAAACAATCTTGACAGAATATTGCACCATAATAAACCGAGAGGCCATCTGTCTCTTCAGTAGCAAAGTAAAAATCCCATGACAGTCCATGATGCAATACAAGGCAAACTATCTGTGCTCTGTCGATAGTTCCAGCTGTTTGATATTTTGCCATACTGCTCTTAAAATTATAGTTATTGCATCTCAGACATAATGCACTACTTGCAGGACACTCTGGGCCAGTACTACGGGACTCAATGCAACTGTATTAGAACAGCAAGTTTTGTTTTTGTTTGTAGAAACAAAGAGTGTCAGATGCTGGTTAATACTGAAAAGAACACAGAGTGCTGGAGTAACTCAGCGGGTCAGGCAGCATCTCTGGAGAACATGGATGGGTGACGTTTCACAGAGTGCTGGAGTAACTCAGCGGGTCAGGCAGCATCTCTGGAGAACACGGATACTTGACCTTTCACAGAGTGCTGGAGTAACTCAGCGGGTCAGGCAGCAGCTCTGGAGAACATGGATAGGAGACATACCGGTTCCGATCGGAAATGCCACCTATCCATGTTCTCCAGAGAAGCTGCCTGACACGCTGAGTTACTCCAGCACTTTGTGTGTTTTCCTGTAAACCAGCATCTGCAGTTCCTTGTTTTATTCTCTTGACTTGACCCTTGTTGTCACTTCCACCCCTCGCTCTCCCTCAAATGACTCCACCCTCCAATCCACCTCTCCTCACCTGTGTCGACCAGATTTTGCCCCCACGCTCCTCACCTCTGAATTCTTGTCCAGTTTGGAGGAAGATTCTTGAAAGTTTCTTCCCAGCTGTATCAGGCAACTGAACCGTTCCACCACAACCAGAGAGCAGTGCTGAACTGCTATCTACCTCTTTGGTGACCCTCGGACTATCCTTGATCGGACTTTGCTGGCTTTACCTTGCACTAAACGTTATTCCCGTGTAATGTATCTGTACACTGTAAACGGCTCGATTGTAATCATGTATTGTCTTTCTACTGACTGGTTAGCACGCAACAAAAGCTTTTCACCATAACTTGGTACACATAACGATAAACTAAACTAAAGATTCAAAGCACTGACATTTCATTTCCCTTTACAGGTGTGGACTGACCCGTTGAATTGTTCCAGGTTCCAGCATAAGCTCATAGGTTCTAGTAGCAGAATTAGGCCATTCGGCCCATCAAGTCTACTCCGCCATTCAATCATGGCCGGTTTACTGCATCTCCAGTCTCTTATGGTTCCAGATTTGATAGTTAACCTGTTTCATCCAATGCTGCAGATGCTGGTTTAAATCGAAGGTAGACACAAAATGCTGGAGTAACTCAGCGGGTCAGGCAGCATCTCGGGAGAGAAGGAATGGGGGACGTTTCGGGTTGAGACCCTTCTTCAGACTGATGTCAAGGGAGGGGGCAAGACAACGATAGAATGTAGTCGGAGACAGGAAGACTGGTGGGAGAACTGGGAAGGGGGAGGGGATAGAGAGGGGAAGCAGGGACTATCTGAAGTGGGAGAAATCGATGTTCATACCCCTGGGGTGTAAACTACCCGAGCGAAATATGAGATGCTGTTCCTCCAATTTGCGCTGGGCCTCACTCTGACAATGGAGGAGGTCCAGGACAGATTGGGAATGGGAGTGGGAGTTGACGTGCTGAGCCACCGGGAGATTAGCAGTGGACATTAGCTGGGGAAAAACCATTGCACCCAGTCACAGATGGATCAAACAGTGATCTAAAGTCACCGTACTCCATTGCAATGTATTGTGGAGGGCAAGGTGAATATTTGAAATAAGTGACGTTTTCCCACAACTCAGACCAAAGCATTCTTCCACACTCGGGTAATTTTCACGTTTTAAACAATTGCATACACAAACTAATTACTGCATTCATGGGAAAATAGTTCACCCAACAACTTCAAATAAAAATTGTTGTCAGGTCCAGCAACTATTTAATCGGCAAAAATTCCATTCCCGCTAAATTCCTTTTAAAATATTATTTCAATTAAAAATTTAATGGACTACTTAAAGAAGCATTAAAGTCATCAGAACTGTTTTAGAAAAAGGAATCTCATTATGTGCGCTAATGAACTATTATGCTTTAGAGAATGTGGTAATAAGTGGCCTAAAAATAGACAATAGATGCTGGTATGAATGTTTGATCGCGTTAGGTCAAAATACATGCCAGGCAATGGGTTGGCTGAAGGTTTTGTGTAAGACTCTTACAAACTTCCATAGATCAAGTCAAGTCAAGTCAAGTTTATTTGTCACATACACATACACGATGTGCAGTGAAATGAAAGTGGCAATGCCTGCGGATTGTGCACAAAAAAGAATTACAGTTACAGCATATAAATCAAAGTTAATACAGAGAAGACAAAATTTAGTCCCTGGAGTTATAAAAGTTAACAGTCCTGATGGCCTGTGGGAAGAAACTCCGTCTCATCCTCTCTGTTTTCACAGCGTGACAGCGGAGGCGTTTGCCTGACCGTAGCAGCTGGAACAGTCCGTTGCTGGGGTGGTAGGGGTCCCTCATAATCTTGCTTGCTCTCGATCTGCACCTCCTGATGTATAGGTCCTGCAGGGGGGCGAATGTAGTTCCCATGGTGCGTTCAGCCGAACGCACTACTCTCTGCAGGGCCTTCCTGTCCTGGGTAGAACTGTTCCCAAACCAGACTGTAATGTTGCCGGACAGGATGCTCTCTGCACCTGTAGAAAGCACACTGTCGGGTTGCATCACAGCTTGGTTTGGGAACAGCTCTGCCAAGACCGCAAGAAATTGCAGAGAGTTGTGGATGTAGCCCAGTCCATCACACAGACCAGACTCCCCACCATCCACTCCATCTACACTTCACACTGCCTTGCGGAAGCAACTAACATAATCAAAGACTTGTCCCACCCCGGTCATTCTTTCTTCTCCCCATTCCCAAGCAAGTTTGAAAGAGCATATCACTGGACTTAGGAACAATTTCTTTCTCGCTATAATCAAACTTCTGAATGGCCCTTCCATAAGCTAGGCTACTGTCCGATTCACCTCTACCCCATTGCGGACATTGGACTTTGTCTGTGGAACTGGTGCGCTACAATGCTGAGAACTACATTCTGCACTCTGTATCTTCCCCTGATGTACCTGTGTTTGGCTTGATAGAATTCATGTGAGGTATTATCTGATTTGGCTGGATAGCATGCAAACAAAAGCTTTTCATTGTACCTCGATGCACATCACAATAGTAAACCTAAACCTGACTACAGCCGTTCAAGAAGGTGGCCCATTAATGCCACCTCAAGGGAAATTAGAGTAGACAGGGTCTTGACCCGAAACGTCACCTATTCTTTTTCTCCAGAGATGCTGCCTGATGCTGAGTTACTCCAGCTTTTTGTGTCTATCTTCAGTTTAAACCAGCATCTGCAGTTCCTTCCTACACACTAGACACACCATATACTAGGCGGCCAAATGGCGCAGGTGGTAGAGCAGCTGCCTCACAGCACCAGAGACCTGGGTTTAATCCTGGACTTGGGTGCTGTCTATGCGTGGAATTTGCATATTCTCCCTGTGACCGTCTACGTTTCCTCTGGGTGCTCCGATTTATCCCCACGTTCAAAAGACGTGCGGGGTTGTAGGTTAATTGGCCTCTGTTAAATTGCCCCGAGAGTGTAGAGAGTGGATAAGAAAGTGGGATAATGGTGACACGGCGGTAGAGTTACTGCCTTACAGCACCCAAGACCCGAGTTCGATATTGACTAGGGGTGCTGTCTGTACGGAATTTGTACGTTCTCCCTGTGATCGCATGGGTTTTCTTCGGGTGCTCTGGTTTCTTTCCACATTCCAAAGACGTACAGGTTCGTAGCTTAATTTGGCTTGGGTAAAATTGCAACATTGTCCCTAGTGTGTAGGATAATGCTAGTGTGTGGGGATCGATGGTCACCGCGGACTTGGTGGGCCGAATGGCCTGTTTCTGCGCTGTGTCTCTGAACTGAACTAAACTAGTGTGAATGGGTGACCGGTGGTCAGCGTGGACTCGGTGGTCCGAAGGGCCTGTTTCCACGCTGCGTGGCTAAACTCTAAACTAAATCAAGCGGGAACTACAGATGCTGGAATCTTGTGCAGAGTGTGGAATAACTCAGTGGGTCAGGCAGCATCTCTGGAGGACATGGATGGGTGATGTTTCGGGTCGGGACCCTTCTTCAGAAATTAGAGAGGGCCAATAAAGATCAACCTGACCTGTCAATAGGTGCCCATAGCACGAGAACAAAGAAATCGGGAACCATTAATGTGAAAACTGCCAACACAATTAGGAACTGCAGATGCTGGTTTACATGTTTTTTTTAGATTTAGATACAGCGCGGAAACAGGCCCTTCGGCCCACCGGGTCCACGCCGCCCAGCGATCCCCGCACACTAACACTATCCTTCACACACTAGGGACAATTTTTACATTTGCCCAGCCAATTAACCTACAAACCTGCACGTCTTTGGAGTGAGGGAGGAAACTGAAGATCTCGGAGAAAACCCACGCAGGTCACGGGGAGAACGTACAAACTCCGTACAGACGGCACCCGTAGTCAGGATTGAACCTGAGTCTCCGGCGCTGCATTCGCTGTAAGGCGGCAACTCTACCGCTGCGCCACCGTAAAAACCGAAGATGAGACACAAAAAGCTGGAGTAACTCAGCGGGACAGGCTGCATCTCTGGAGAGAAGGAATGGGTGACGTTTCGGGTCTGAAGGAGGGTGTGGACCCGAAACGTCACCCATTCCTTCTCTCCAGAGATGCAAGGTATTCGGGGTGATGATCAGCGGCAAGGTCTGGGCTCCCCTCGGTACGGCTGTAAAGTGTGAGTGTGTGAATGTGCTGCCCCTCACCTGCTGCTGTGAATGCCCCTCGGCGAGAATGTCGTCGTCACAGAAGAGGCGCTCCAAGAGTTCTGGCAAGCAGCCTCGGACTGCTGTTCACGCCGGGCCTAATTTTAATAAGAGTACAGTGAAACGTTAGCGCAGTTTAAAAAAAAAAAATCTATAAAAGGTTCCACGGCTTTGGGTGGCAAGTCGAACTCGCAGGGGCTGCTGAGAGAGGTGCTTAGTGTGGGGTCAAGGAGGGCAGCTCTTGTGTTTTAGGCTTACAATTAACATGTGCAGGTGTGAGAGGCTTTGCAATGTGCGCGCATTTTCAAGCTTCGGAGCGGACATCTGGAAGAATTTAACACCCATCCTTAAAAGCTACTGTCGGTGAACCTGACAATAAATGTTTTTCAAAGGGAATTCTGATTTCAGGACTTGTTTCTCCCTGAGGAGAAAGTAATTGCTTGATGGATACTGTCTGAAATAGAGCTTCTTAGAGTAGTTTAGTTTAGTTTAGAGATACGCCGCCGAAACAGGCCCTTCGGCCCACCGAGTCCGCGCCGACCAGCGACCCCCGCAAACTAACACTATCCTACACATACTGGGGGCAATTTACACTTATGCACCGCCGAAACAGGCCCTTCGGCCCACCGAGTCGGCGCCGACCAGCGACCCCCGCAAACTAACACTAGCCTACAATTTACACTGATACCAAACTAATTATCTGCATACCTGTACGTCTTTGGAGCGTGGGAGGAAACCGAAGATCTCAGAGAAAACCCACGCAGGTCACGGGGAGAACGTACAAACTCCGTACAGACAGCACCCGTAGGCAGGATCGAACCTGGGTCTCTGGCGCTGTGAGGCAGCAACTCTACCGCTGCGCCACCATGCCATCCATGTTACGGCAAGTTTTTTAAACAGAGGGTGGTGGGGGCTTGGAACACGCTGCCAGGTGGTGGTGGTGGAGGCAGATATAATAGTGGCGTTTAAGATGCTTTTTGAAATTCAACTTGGCTTCCCAGTTGGTTTAGCTTCCAAATCTCTGTCATCTCCCCCAACCCTTCAAGGTATCTGCGCTGCTCCAATTCTCTTTCTTCGCACTTTTCCAAGATAAGAGGGGATCTGATCAAAACGTATAAGATTATTAAGGGGTTGGACACGTTAGAGGCAGGAAACATGTTCCCAATGTTGGGGGAGTTCAGAACCAGGGGCCACAGTTTAAGAATAAGGGGTAGGCCATTTAGAATGGAGATGAGGAAAAACTTTTTCAGTCAGAGAGTTGTAAATCTGTGGAATTCTCTGCCTCAGAAGGCAGTGGAGGCCAGTTCTCTGAATGCATTCAAGAGAGAGCTAGATGGAGCTCTTAAGGATAGCGGAGTCAGGGGGTATGGGGAGAAGGTAGGAACGGGGTACTGATTGAGAATGATCAGCCATGATCACATTGAATGGTGGTGCTGGCTCAAAGGGCCGAATGGCCTACTCCTGCACCTATTGTCTATTGTCTATTTAGTTAATGCCTCCAGCAACCACTGCCTTAAGACGCTGGATTTTCTAGCCTGAAATCCCTCTGCCTCTTTTTTCTCCTTTATCCACATCTTTGGAAATGGTCCCAAGGAACCCCCTCTCCAAATCTCCATCTGTCTCAAGATCTCATTTTGCGGACATTCTTTTAATAACATTCTCCAGATCCAGCTAGGAACAATGTTATCACAATAAAGGTACTTCAATGGAAACACACCTGAATGCACATCTGAATCGGACTATCACTTGCTAGTAGATGGACACAAAATTCTGGAGTAATTGAGCGGGGAATCAGTCTGAAGAAGGGTCTCGACACGAAACGTCACCCATTCCTTCTCTCCAGAGATGCTGCCTGACCCGCTGAGTTACTCCAGCATTTTTGTGTCTACAGTGCCCTCCAAATGCAGCGCCGGAGACTCAGGTTCGATCCTGACTACGGGAGCCATCTGTACGGAGTTTGTAGGTTCTCCCCGTGACCTGCGTGGGTTTTCTCCGAGATCTTCGGTTTCCTCCCACACTCCAAAGACGTACAGGTTTGTAGGTTAATTGGCTGGGCAAATGTAAAAATTGTCCCTAGTGAGTGTAAGATAGTGTTAGTGTGCGGGGATCGCTGGGTGGCGCGGACCCGGTGGGCCGAAGGGCCTGTTTTTGCGCTGTGTCTCTAAATCTAAATAATGGCTTCCTTGATTTTCATTGGCACAATTTTGATCCTCATGTTGATAAACAGCAATAAAAGTTTCCAAAGGTGATGGAAAGACTGGAGGAAAGACTAGGTGACTAGGAGCTCTCTTATGCCTGCATTAAGGAGGCAATTAAACACACCTGGGCAATTACAAACACCTGTGAAGCCATGTGTCCCAAACATTATGGTGTCCTGAAATGGGGGGACTACGTATAAACACAGCTGTAATTTCTACATGGTGAAAGCAAAATGTATAAAAATTCCCTTTAATAAAATCTGACAGTGTTCACTTTAACCACATGCGATTTTTTTCTATTACAAATCTCAAATTGTAGAGCACAGAGGCAAATAAATAAATGATGGGACTTTGTACCAAATATTATGGAGGGCACTGTATCTTCGGTTTAAACCAGCGCCTGCAGTTCCTTCCTATCACTTGCCAGTTCTTGACTGATTGATTGAAATGCACAGCATGGAAACTAGCCCTTCGGCTCACTGAGCCCACTTGCTTTTGATTTTCCTAACCTTGGTAAAAGACTCTGCGCATTCACTGTCTCTATTCTCCTCAGGATTTTATACATCATAAGATCACCCTTCAACCTCTTTTGTCTTTAGATTTTTTTTAGAGATACAGCGCGGAAACAGGCCCTTCGGCCCACCGAGCCCGCGCCGCCCAGCGATCCCCGCACATTAACACTATCCTAGACACACTAGGGACAATTTTCTTTTTACATTTACCAAGTCAATTAACCTACAAACCTGTACGTCTTTGGAGTGTGGGAGGAAACCGAAGATCTCGGAGAAAACCCACGCAGGTCACGGGGAGAACGTACAAACTCCTTACAGACGGCGCCCGTAGTCAGGATCGAACCTGAGTCTCCGGTGCTGCATTCGCTGTAAGGCAGCAACTCTACCGCTGCGCCACCGTGCCGCCCTTAGATTTTAGAGACACAGTGAGGAGACGAGCCCTTCGGCCCACCGAGTCGGCGCCAACCAGTGATCACCCCCCGTACACTAGCACTATCCTACGCATGCACTAGGGCCAATTTACAATTTTACTGAAGCCAATGAACCTACAAACCCGTTCGTCTTTGCAGTGTGGGAGGAAACCGGAGCGCCCAGAGAAAACCCACGCATGTCACTGAGAGAACGTACAAACTCCGTGCAGACAGTGCCCGTAGTCAGGATGGAACCCAGGTCTCTGGTGCTGTGAGGCAGCAACTGTACCACTGTGCGCCAAAGAAAATATTCTAATCTGCCCAACCTCTCCTGACAGCTCAGACTCTCGAGTCCTGGCAACGTCCTCATAAATCTTCCCCGTATTCTTTGCAGCCTAATGACAATGTGGTATAGCTCACTTTGCAATGGCAACGCACCATTTGCCACTGGTAAAAGCTGATTTTTAATGGTCGAACATAGAAAATAGGTGCAGGAGGAGGCCATTCGGCCCTTCGAGGAACACTTGGGGATAAAGCGTCGTGAATCTGCTCAGACTCTGCAGAACCTAACAATGTTTTCAGCATGCTGTCTGCTGAAGTAGACTGCAACTGAGGTTTATTTAACCAGAGCTCTGTGCACAGAAGGTTATGGGGAGAGGCAGCAGAATGGGCTTGAGAGGGAAAGATAGGTCATCCATGATTGAATGGCGGAGTGGACACGATGGGCCAAATGGCCTGATTCTGCTCGTGTGACTTATGTACATGAACTTATGAACCCGTCTCAAATACTTTCTAGGCATGTTCCTGTGTAGTTTAGTTGAGTTTAGAGATACATCATGGAAACAGGGCCATTGCTGAGTAGACCCGAATAGGCCAAATGTCCTAATCCTTTGACTGATGAACAGAACACAAAGTTCTGGAGTAACCCAGAGCTCCGGGCAGCATCGGTGGAGGACATGGATAGTGGACATTTCAGGTCGTAGAGCATAGAACAGTACAGCACAGGAACAGGCCCTTCGGCCCACAATGTCTGTGCCGAACATAGAAAATAGGTGCAGGAGGAGGCCATTTGGCCCTTCGAGCCAGCACCGCCATTCATTGTGATCATGGCTAATCATCCACTATCAATAACCCACAATCCACTAGCCTTCTCCCCATATCCCTTGATTCCGCTACCCCCTTGATCTCTATCTAACTCTCTTTTAAATTCATCCAGTGAGTGGCCTCACATGGTGATGTTTCGGGTTGGGGATTCTTCTTCAGACTGATTGTAGGGAGAGGGAAGAAAGCTAGGAGAGAGAGGAGAGGGGAAAGACAGGTGTGGCAGACAATAGGTGATATCGACACAGAAATGCCAGAGTAACTCAGCGGGTCAGGCGACATGATGCCAAGTTAAATGGATCTCAACTGCCTGCACATGATTCATATTCCACTATTCCCTGCACTTCCATGTGCCCATCAGAAAGACTCTTAAACTCCACTCTCATATCTTAAACGCCACTATCGCATCTAATACGAATAAATTTATCGGGACCCTTCTTAAGACTGATGGCATGTGGTATAATAATCTCAACTTGAACCATTGCCTATTAATTCCCTCCACAGAGGAGGCAGGGTGGTGCAGCAGTAGAGTTAGTCCTTTACAACGCCAGAGACCCAGGTTCCATCCTGCTAGTCTGTACGGAGTTTGTACGTTCTCCCGGTGACCTGCGTGGGTTTTCTCTGGGATCTCCGGTTTGCTCCCACACTCCAAAGATGTACAGGTGTGCAGGCTAATTGGCTTGGCAAAAATGTAAAATTGTCCCTAGTGTGTGTAGGATAGTGTTAGCGTGCGGGGATCGCTGGGCGGCACGGACTTGGTGGGCCGAAGGGCCTGTTTCTGCGTTGTATCTCTAAACTAAACTCAACTAAGATGCTGTGTGTACGGAACTGCAGATGCTGGTTTAAACCGAAGATAGACAACTAAGATGCTGCCTGACCCGCTGAAACCATGCTCCAAAATCCAATCTGTTGGTTAAAAATCAGTAAGAGGGATGATGTAATCGTGGAGAAATCAGCTGCTGTGTTAAAGTTTTGGGCACTACAAATATGTGGCAACAGTTAACTTCAAATGTACCAAAAATAAATGCAAGGAATCCTGTAAATGTATTATTTTAAGGTTCTTCATTTTCCCAAAGGCCATAGAGGGAGTACAGAGAAGGTTCACCAGATTGATTCCTGGGATGGCAGGACTTTCATATGAAGAAAGACTGGATAGACTCAGCTTGTACTCGCTGGAATTTAGAAGATTGAGGGGGGATCTTATAGAAACGTACAAAATTCTTAAGGGGTTGGACAGGCTAGATGCAGGAAGATTGTTCCCGATGTTGGGGAAGTCCAGAACAAGGGGCACTGTTTAAGGATAAGGGGGAAGTCTTTTAGGACCGAGATGAGAACCTTTTTTTTCACACAGAGAGTGGTGAATCTGTGGAATTCTCTGCCACAGACGATAGTTGAGGCCAGTTCATTGGCTATATTTAAGAGGGAGTTAGATGTGGCCCTTTTGGCTAAAGGGATCAGGGGGTATGGAGAGAAGGCAGGTACAGGATACTGAGTTGGATGATCAGCCATGATCATATTGAATGGCGGTGCAGGCTCGAAGGGCCGAATGGCCTACTCCTGCACCTATTTTCAATGTTTCTATGTTTCATACTGGACAAAGATGTTATGGCTGTAAAACACGGAGGCTTTGAAGGATACCTGCATCCTTTCCTGGTATGTAGTGTAATTATTAGTGTGCCATAAACAGCACAGCATTGAATAGTGGAGCAAGAATCTTGTACATTCGTCTTTTTCAATTTTTACTTTAGTTTAGAGATACAGCGCGGAAATAGGCCCTTCAGCCCACCGGGCCCGCACCGACCAGTGATCCCCACACACTCAGCACTTTCCTCAACACACCAGGGACAACTTACGATCTTTTACCGAAGCCAATTGACCTACAAACCCGTGCGTCTTTAGAATGTGGGAGAAAACAGGAGAAAACCCACGCAGGTCACGGGGACAACGTACAAACGTACAACGCGGAGACAGGCCCTTCGGCCCACCAAGCCCGCGCCAACCAGCAATCACCCCGTACACCAGCACTATCTTACACACACTAGGGGGTAATTTACGATCTATAGAGGCTAATTAACCTACAAACCTACATGTCTTTGGAGCGTGGGAGGAAACCGGAGCACCGGAGAAACCCTATGTGGTCGGTCACAGGGAGAAGACAATAGAAAATAGACAATAGGTGCAGGAGGAGGCCATTTGGCCCTTCGAGCCAGCACCGCCATTCAATGTGATCATGGCTGATCATTCTCAATCAGTACCCCGTTCCTGCCTTCTCCCCATACAAGGTACAAACTCCGTACAGACAGCGCCCGTGGTCAGGATGTGCCTGTCCAGATGCTCTGGATAGGACCAGGTCTCACTTGCCTTGCATTTCCCCTTGGAACAGGCTTTGAGCAAACTCTTATCTTGGCTGCTCGGGGAAGGTGGGCCGGGAGTACTGGGGCTGTGGCTAAGCTTTGTGATAAAGAACAAAGTGTGTCATGATCACTGAAATGCAGATGCATGCATGGCAGCTTTAATCACGTTTGGGAGGCAGTGTCGGAAGGAACCATAGAATGGCTTCCAAGAGTATGTCGGCCAGCGCTTCCGGAACTCACCAGAGTGCCGCTCCGCTGTAAAAGAAAGCCAAAATAAACAGTGGGGAACTTTAACGAGCGGGGAATTTACCAGCGGTCGCCTCGGCACCAGTGACAGCTCCGCCACCTAAAACATTAGCACTGCAACACTGGTGTCGGGACTTCAAGGCTGCACAGTGGAGCCAAGTGCCAGAGTCCCGGGTTCCATCCTGACCTCAGGCGCTGTCTGTCTCTGCGAGGAGTTTGCACGTTCTCCCCGTGACCGCGTGGGGTAGGCCATTTACAACGGAGATGAGGAAAAACTTTTTCAGTCGGAGAGTTGTGAATCTGTGGAATTCTCTGCCTCAGAAGGCAGTGGAGGCTAATTCTCTGAATGCATTCAAGAGAGAGCTAGATAGAGCTCTTAAGGATAGCGGAGTCAGGGGGTATGGGGAGAAGGCAGGAACGGGGTACTGATTGAGAATGATCAGCCATGATCACATTGAATGGCGGTGCTGGCTCGAAGGGCCGAATGGCCTACTCCTGCACCTATTGTCTATTGTCTATTGAAGGGGCTGTTTCTGTGCTCCATCTCTAAACATAACTAATGCCCTCAAGAAGATCAACAAGATGGTGAAGAGTAAAATGTCCCAGATTATCATTGCGGACATTGGACTTTATCTCTGAAACTGGTACGTGACAATGCTGAGAACTATATTCTGCACTTCCTCATCGCTCTACCTGTTTTACTTGAGTTTGGCTTGATTGTATTCATCACTTGGAATCACTTTGTCTCTGGAATCCTTCACTACAATACGAAGAACAACATCCCGCATTTTGATGGACACAAAAAGCTGGAGTAACTCAGCGATGACAGGCAGCATCGCTGGAGAGAAGGAATGGGTGACGTTTCGGGTCGAGACACTTCTTCAGACTGAGGATCACGGGCAGAGGGAGGCACAGAGATATGGAAGGGTAAGGTGTGAAAACGAGACATCAAAGGGGACAAATTTCAAGGAACATGTAGAATAGATCATCGTTAGCTCGGGGAAGGTGACAATGAAGCATACAGACATAACATTTAGTCAGGAGGACAGTCAGACTGGTGGGAGAACTAGGATGGGGGAGGGATGGAGAGAGAGAGGGAAAGCAAGGGTTACTTGAAGTTAGAGAAGTCAATGTTCATACCGCTGGGGTGTAAGCTGCCCAAGCGAAATATGAGGGCGTTTTGTATCCTTTTCGTCACCCTACCTGTTGTACTTGGGTTTGGCTAGATTGTATTCGTACATTGGATTTAATCTCTGGAACTTTGCACGACATTGCTGAGAACTATTGTGGGCGGTCACGGTGGCGCGGCGGTAGAGTTGCTGCCTTACAGCACATGCAGCGCCGGAGACCCGGGTTCCATCTCGACTACGGGCGCCGTCTGTACGGAGTTTGTACGTTCTCCCCGTGACCTGCTTGAGTTTTCTCTGAGATCTTCGGTTTCCTCCCACACTCCAAAGACGTTCAGGTTTGGTGGTTAATTGGATTGGTATAAAGTGTAAAATAGTCCCTAGTGTGTGTAGGATAGTGTTAATGTGCAGAAATCACTGGTTGGTGCGGACCCGGTGGGCTGAAGGGCCCGTTTCTAAACTGTAACTAAACTTAAAACTTTGTTCTGCACTCTGTATCCTCCCCTTTGCTCTATCTATTGTACTTGAGTTTGGCTTGATTGTATTCACAGGTAGAACTTTGTCCATGGAACTGATGCGCTACAGTGCTGAGAACTTTCCCTTCACTCTCCCTATTGTACTTGAGATTGGCTGCAGTGGTGCAGTATTACCTGATTAAATTGGAGAGCGTATCAAGCAGAGATTTTCACTGTACTTCGGTGCAGTGAGTAATAAAAGCTAAATCTATAAGTGGGAATCTTTTATGGACTGAACACTGGTGGAAAGTTGCAATCTGATCCCCCCAGCCAGTCTTTCTTAAAAATGAAGCATGTCGTTCTTGAGGAGGAGGAAGGATATAATATATGCGCTCTTTAGTATGGGTATAAAAATGCTAGCAAATGTACCTGTGGTGCTTTGGTTTAAGGAAGGCACACCTGCAATCAGAGCACATCCAGTTTCATCCCACCTTCTTTCAGTCTGAAGATGGGCCCCGACCCGAAATGCCACCCATCCTTTTTCTCCACAGACGCTGCCTGACCCGCTGAGTTACTCCAGAGCGTTGTGCCTATCTTCGGTATAAATCGGCGTCCGCATTTCCTTTCTACACACGGTGGCGCAGCGGTCGAGCCACTGCCTTACAACGCCAGAGACCCGGGTTCCATCCTGACTACGGGTGCGGAGTTTGCACGTTCTCCCCGTGAACGGCGTGGGATTTCTCCGGGTGCTCCGGGCTTCCTCCCGCACCCCAAAGACGTGCAGGCTCGTAGGTTAATTGGCTGCGGTAAAATTGTAAAAATTGTCCCTAGTGTGTGGAGGATAGTGTTAGCATGCAGGGATCGCTGGTTGGCGTGGACCCGGTGGGCCGAAGGGCCTGTTTCTGCGCTGTATCTCTAAACTAAACTCAAGTACAGATACTACTTGGCCAGGGAACATTTGGTAAAGTTATTGGGGTTGCTCGACATAGCAGTTCTCTAGGTGATGTCTAGACATTATTCCTTATGACTGGACTGAGTTGCAGCAGTGGACATTAGTGGAATTCCATCCGACCTATCTGAAGTTTCCTTTAGTCCAAGTGCTAACACGGTATACAGCAGTTATCTCCATGTGGAAACCGTAATTTTTAGATTTAGAGATACAGTGCAGAAACAGGCCCTTCGGCCCACCGGGTCCGCGCCGCCCTGCGATCCCCGCACACTAACACTATCCTACACACACTCGGGACAGTTTTTACATTTACCCAGTCAATTAACCTACAAACCTGCACGTCTTTGGAGTGTGGGAGGAAACCGAAGATCTCGGAGAAAACTCACGCAGGTCACGGGGAGAACGTACAAACTCCGTACAGACGGCGCCCGTAGCCAGGATCGAACCTGAGTCTCCGGCGCTGCATTCGCTGTAAGGCGGCAACTCTACCGCTGCGCCACCATGCCACCGTGCAATGTGGTTGGGGGTTCCCTCGCGAGACAAAGAAAATAGTCTGGATTTGCAAAATTAATGCATTGTCAGTCCAAATAAGTTCAGACCCGTTCAGCTACCTAATTCTGGAATCTGAACTTCTGTACTGGAAGAGGCGAAGAAAAGATGGAATAGTCAATTTTCTCCTACAGGGGTGTGTACGTTGGGGGGGGGGGGGGGTAAAAGAAATGGAGAAGCGAGGAACTGCAGATGCTGATTTACCAAAAGACAAGACACAATGTACTGGAGTAAAAACAAGGAACAGCAGATGTTTGATTTACTTGAGTAAAAGCAAAGGACTGCAGTAACTCATTTACAAAAAAAAAGACAAATTGCTGGAGTAGAAACATGGAACTGCAGGTGCTGGTCTACGCAAAAGGACACAATGTGCCGGAGTAACTCAGCGGATCAGGCAGCATCCCTGGAGAACATGGATAGATACTAAATTTAAGGCAGCTCTTCTCCAAGAAGCCCTTCTTGCTTAAGTCCATACTCCGCCACCTCCAGTTCAAATTCCATTTGGAATATTTTGGAGGACCAAGAACCAAGTTGATGTTTCGGGTCAGGACCCTTCTTCAGACTGATTGGGGTTGAGGGAGGAGAAAAGTGGAATAGTGGAGTGGACCCGCTGCACTGCCTCAATAGCAAGGACGTCCTTCCTCAAATTGGGAGACCAAACCTACACACTATACTCCAGGTGTGGTCTCACCAGGGCCCTGTACAACTGCAGAAGGACATCTTTGCTCTTATACTCAAATCCTCTCGCGATGAAGGCCAACATGCCATTAGCTTTCTTCACTGCCTGCTGTACTGGCAACATCCTCGTGAATCACCTCAGCACTCTTTCCAGCATTCCTCTTTGGGAGCCATTTGGGATGTGTGTGTGGAAAGCGGAGGACAAGCGGACAATGTTAAGAACTGTTGAAGATGGGGAAAAGTGCTGGCTTGGTTGATGGATGCATGTCGAGGCACCCTGTGGACGTGGGAGGTGCTACGCACATGCAGGTTGTTCTCCCCGACTGCGACTCTGGCTGCTTCCTCGGAGCCTGCCGGTCAGAAGCTCCTGCCCCGTGACGTTTGGCAGGTTCGGGAGCCAGTTGGGCGCGGCTGCCAAGAATCTCCCAAACATTTCCATGCTCCCTGGCTCACTCCCCTGGCAGGAGATGAGGAAAATGCCTCCTGTGGTTCAGGGTGAGGGGTGACCGTGGCTCGGCTCAAGTATGTTTTTGCTAGAACCCGCTGTTAGCGTGTAATGTAATCCTGGCACGTGGGCTAATGGCAACATTGTGCGGTGGGTCGGAACTCTGTCTGTGTTACATAGAAACATAGAAAACAGGTGCTGGAGTAGGCCATTCGGCCCTTCCAGCCAGCACCGCCATTCAAAACAATCATGGATGATCATCCACAATCAGTACCCCGTTCCTGCTTTCTCCCCATATCCCTTGATTCCGTTAGCCCGAAGAGCTAAATCTAACTCTCTCTTGAATTCGTCCAGTGAATTGGCCTCCACTGCCTTCTGTGGCAGATAATTCCACAGATTTACAACACTCTGGGTGAAAATGTTTTTCCTCATCTCAATCCTAAATGGCCTACCTCTTATTCTTAAACTGTGACCCCTGGTTCTGGACTTCCCCCAACACCGAGAACATTTTTCCTGCACCTAGCCTGTCCAATCCCTTAAGAATTATATACACCGATCAGCCAAAACATTATGACCACTGACAGGTGAAGTGAATAACATTGATTATCTTGTTACAATGGCAGCTGTCAAGGGGTGGGATATATTAGGCAGCAAGTGAACAGTCAGTTCTTGAAGTTGATGTGTTGGAAGCAGGAGAAATGGGCAGGAGTAAAGACCTGAGCGACTTTGACAAGGGCCAAATTGTTATGGCCAGACGACTGGGTCAGAGCATCTGTGAAACGGCAAGGCTTGTGGGGTGCTCCCGGTCAGCAGTGGTGAGTACCTACCGACAGTGGTCCGAGGAGGGACAAACCACAAACCGGCAACAGACAGGGTGTTGGGCGCCCAAGGCTCATCGATGCGCGAGGGCAACGAAGACTATCCCGTCTGGTCCGAACCGACAAAAGGTCGACTGTGGCACAAGTCACAGAAAATGTTAATGGTGGTCACGGGAGGAATGTGTCACGATACACAGTGCATCACGCCCTGCTGCGTATGGGGCTGCACATGGAGGACCAACAGCATATTAGGCAGGTGGTCATAATGTTTTGGTTCATCAGGTCATAATATTCAGGCTGATGTTTCTATAAGATCGCATCTCATCCTTTAAAACTCCAGTGAATACAAGCCCATTCGACCCATTCTTTCATCAGATGTCAGTCCCGCCATCCTGGGAATTAACCTGGTGAGCCTACGCTGCACTCCCTCAATCTGGCAAGCACAAACATTGCTGCAACTGCGATGGTGATAGCTACATGACCAGCCAGTGTGATTTCCAACAGCTTGTGTTCAGTAACATCTCTATGTTTCAGTAGCGATTAACACTGACTATGGAACAGAGCAGCACTGGGATAGGCCCTCGAGCTCACAATATCGGGTTTAATTTAGTGTCGAGATCGTAGAAACAGGCCCTTTGGCCCAACGAGTCCGCATTAGTCAAGTCAAGTCAGGTCAATTTTATTTGTATAGCACATTTAAAAACAACCCACGTTGACCAAAGTGCTGTACATCAGTTCAGGTACTAAGAAACGAACATACAATGGCACACAAACATAACAGCACATACATAAACAGTTCACAGCGCCCCCTCAGAGGGCCTCAAACGCTAGGGAGTAGAAATAGGGTTTGAGCCTGGACTTAAAGGAGTGGATGGAGGGGGCAGTTCTGATGGGGAGAGGGATGCTGTTCCACAGTCTAGGAGCTGCAACTGCAAAAGCGCGGTCACCCCTGAGCTTAAGCCTAGACCGCGGGATAGTCAGTAGCCCCAAGTCGGCCGACCTGAGGGACCTGGAGATAGAGTGGTGGGTTAGAAGATGTTTGATATGGGGGGGAGGGGGGGGCAAGCCCGTTTAGGGCTTTGTATGTGAATAGGAGGAGCTTGAAGTTGATTCTGTATTGTACTGGGAGCCAGTGGAGAGAGGCCAGAATCGGGGTGATGTGGTCCCTTTTACGGGTACCCGTCAGGAGTCTCGCTGCGGCGTTTTGGACCAATTGCAGGCGGGACAGGGATGATTGGCTGATCCCAGTGTATAGGGAGTTGCAGTAGTCTAGGCGGGAGGAAATGAATGCGTGGATGATTTTTTCAATGTTGTCAAATTGGAGGAATGGTTTGATTTTAGCTATGGTACGAAGCTGGAAGAAGCTGGCTTTTATCACAGCGTTGACTTGCTTGTCAAACTTTAATGCAGAGTCAAATATCACGCCAAGGGTTTTGACATGGGGTTTGACTAAGGAGGATAGGCTTCCAAAGCTGCCTGTTATCGTTTTGATGGAGTCGGGGGGGCCGAATAGGATGACCTCAGACTTGCTCTCGTTTATATGAAGGAAGTTCTGTGCCATCAACATTTTATGTCCTCAAGGCAGTGCATGAGGCTGATTAAATTTGACCGGTTGTTGGGTTTCAGGGGGAGATAAAGCTGTGTGTTATCTGCTTAGCAGTGGAAAGAAATGCCGTGCCTTTGAATGATTTGGCCGAGGGGGAGCATGTACAGAGAGAAGAGAATGGGGCCTAGGATGGAGCCTTGTGGAACCCCGCAGGAGAGGCTAGCTGGGGAAGAGGAATAATTGCCTATGTTGATGGAGACACTCCTATTTTTGAGGTAGGAAACGAACCTAGCATTAGCATTATCACTATCCTACACACTAGGGAGTCCACAGCACCAATGATCATCCGTACGCTAGTTCATAAGTTCAAGGAGCAGAATTAGGCCATTCGGCCCATCAAGTCTACTCCGCCATTCAATCATCTTTCCCTCCCAACCCCACTCTCCTGCATTCTCCCCGTAACCCCTGACACCCGTACTGATCAAGACTCTGTCAATCTCTGCCTTAAAGAATGCTCAGACTTGACCTCCACGGAAGTCTGTTGGAATGGATTCCACAGATTCACCACCCTCTGACTAAAGAGGTGTTGTAGGGTTCTACACGAGGGACAATTTACAGAAGCCAATTAACCGCCAAGCCCGCACGTCTTTGGGACACGGGAGGGAACCGGAGCACCCGGAGAAAACCCGCGGGCGGCCACAGGGAGAACGTACAAACTACATACAGAGGTCAGGATCAGATCTGGGCCTCTGGCACTGTAATGCAGCAACTCTACCGCTGTGCCACAGTGCCACCCAATGTCTGTGCCGAACACGATGCCGATTTAAACTAATCCCTGCTGCCTGCACATGGTCCATATCCCTCTATTTCCTGCATTTCCATGTGCTTATCTAAAAGTAGAGCCAAGGAACTGCAGATGCTGGTTTACAAAAATAGACACAGAGTGCTGGAGTAACTCAGCGGGTCAGGCAGCATCTCTGGAGGACAGGGATACGGAGCATTTCAGGTCGGTCTAATCCTATCTCCTTTGCCTGCATGTTATCCATATCCTTCCATCCCTTCGTATCCATGTGCCTGTCCAAATGCCTCCTATATGCCACTATCGTATCTGCCTCCACCACCACCCCTGGCAGCGCGTTCCAGGCCCCCACCACCCTCTGTGTGAAAAACTTGCCCTGCACGTCCTCTTTAAACTTCTCCCCTCTCACTGACCCTCTGGTCCATGACATTTCCGCTCGAGAGAAAAGGTTCTAACTGCCTATCCTCTGATAATGAGAGGCATGGAGAGGCATGGAGAGGCATGGAGAGGCATGGAGAGGCATTGTAAACCAGCATCTGCAGTTCCTTGGTTTCTACTTTTAGACAGTTAGAACCTTTTCTCTAGGGTGGAAATGTCATGGACCAGAGGGCACAGTTTTACAGTGAGAGGGGAGAAGTTTAAAGAGTCAGAACCCGTTTCTCAGTCAGAACCCATTTCTCAGAGTGGAAACATCAAACACGACAGGGCACAACTTTAAGGTGAGAGGGGGCAAAGTTTGAAGGAGTTGCTTGGGGCAATTTTTTTGCACAGAGGGTGGTGGGGGCCTGGAACATGCTGGTGGGGATGTTGATGGAGACAGATACGATAGTGGCGTTTCAGGATATGTAACATGGATACGCAGGGAATGGAGGGATATGGATTATGTGCATATCATATCATATCATATCATATATATACAGCCGGAAACAGGCCTTTTCGGCCCTCCATGTCCGTGCCGCCCAGTGATCCCCGTACATTAACACTATCCTACACCCACTAGGGACAATTTTTACATTTACCCAGCCAATTAACCTACATACCATTAAGCATAATCCATTAAGACATTTTTTCCAGGGTGGAAATTGTGGGTCGAAGGGCCTGTTCCTGTGCTGTACTGTGTCTGAAGAAGGGTCTCGACCCGAAACGTTGCCCGTTCCTTCTCTCCAGAGGTGCTGCCTGTCCTGCTGAGTTACTCCAGCTTTTTGTGTCTGCCTTCGGTTTAAACCGGCATCTGCAGTTCCTACCATGTTCTATGCCAGAATCTATGACTGTGGGGACTTACTTGAATGCTCCACTCCGACTTTAGTCCAAAGATAATAGAGCAGAGCAAGTTAGACCACTCGACCCTAAAAGCCGTAGTGCGTCACGGCGGCCATTTTAGTAGGCAGAAACTTGCAGAAACATTTTAAAAGAAAAATAACAAAAATCTGTGAATTGATAGATGAGATATATTCTGCATTTTTACGGTATCATCACGCATACTGTTCCCCCACAACACTGATTACACTGCGAGAGGCAGAGCGGACGGCGGGTTTTGCTTACTAAAATGGCGAACGTTATGCTCCTTTGCGTACTACACTTCAGTATAGACGATTTCAACAGAGTGGCTCATCTTGCTCCGCTAGTATCTTTGCTTTAGACTACCACAAAACTCTGAAAAGCAATAAACTAGCTCCGTCTCTTGTTAAAACACCACTCCTGATTTTCAGTTTCCAAGGTCAAAATAATCCATTCGCCACACTTTCCAGATGTGGGCAAGTCCCCAATCCAAGTCCTTCTAAGAGCTGAGTTTAGTTACTCGTTGCGTGTACCGAGGTACAGTGAAAAGCTTTTGTTGTGTGCTAACCAGTCAGCGGGAGGACAATGCATGATTTGTGGGCGGCACGGTGGTGCAGCGGTAGAGTTACTGTCTTACAGCACTTGCAGCGCCGGAGACCCGGGTTTGATCCCGTCTACGGGTGCTGTCTGTACGGAGTTGATACTTTCTCCCCATGACCTGTGTGAGTTTTGTCCGAGACCTTCGGTTTTCTTCCCACACTCCAAAGACGTACAGGTTTGTAGGTTAATTGGCTTGACATAAGTGTAAATTGTCCCCAGTGTGTGTAGGTCAGATAGTGTTAATGTGCGGGGATCGTTGGTCGATGTGGACTCGATGGGCTGAAGTGTCTGTTTCCGCACGCAATCTCTAAACTAAACTAAACTACAAGCGTACAGAGACATGATAAAGGGATTAATGTGAATAGCGTTTAGTGCAAAATAAAGTCCAGCAAAGTCCGATCAAGGATAGTCCGAGGGTCACCAAAGAGGCAGATAGTAGTTCAGCACTGCTCTCTGGTTGTGGTGGGATGATTCAGTTGCCTGATAACAGCTGGGAAGAAACTGTCCCTGAATCTGGAGGTGTGCGTTTTCACACTTCTGTACCTTTTGCCCTGATGGGAGAGGGGAGGAGGGAGTGGCCAGGGTGTGACTCGTCCTTGATTATGCTGCTGGCCTTGCCGTGGCAGTGTGAGGTAGAAGAAGAGTGTAAATGGAAAACTAGAGGCAAACAATAAAATCTGAGACGATTGTAGCCTAGATTTTCTGCTGAAGTGAGGCTGAGGGGTTATCTTAAAGAGATGTAGAAAATCATCAGGGGAATAGATCTAGTGAATCTTTTATCCAGAGTAGGGAATCAAGAACCAGAGGTCACAAGTTCACAAGTTATAGGAGTAGAATTAGGCCATTCGGCCCATCGAGTCTACTCTGCCATTCTGGAGTCTACTCCGCCATTTTGGTCCGCCAAACCAGAATTCTAGTTTAATATTAGAGGGCAAAAATTTAAAAGCAACCTGAGGGGGAATGTTTTCACACACAGTGGGTGGTGGGTATGTGGAACGAGAAGGTAGTGGAGGCAGTTGATACAACAGCATTTAAAAGACACTTGGATAGGAACGTTTTAGAGGTATATGGGCCAAACATGGGCAAGTGGGACTCGGGTAGATGGGGCATCTAGGCAACTTAGACACGTTTGGCCAAAGGGCCTTTTTCTGTGCTGCACTGAATCGTGACTCTATGGGTCCAACAGCTTGGAGGTGACAGTATTTCCTTGAATCAAGCTAGGAGTGCCAACTATCTCACTCCCAAATAAGGGACAAGGTGACGACATCGCCCCGCGTCCCTTCTGACCTCACCCAGCCAGCGGCCATGTGCTCCCGCTCCACCAATAGCGGTCGCCCGGGCCCGGATTCCTACGCAACCCCCGTTAGGTGGCGCCCGGGCCTCCGGACCTACACTGTCTGGGCCTACAGCGTCCAGGCCGACAGCGTCCGGGCCTACAGTGCCCCCCGGGCCTAATACTGGACAAGGGCGGTCCTGTACGGGACAAACCAATTTAGCTCAAAATACGGAATATCCCAGCTAATATGGGACAGTTGGCACCCCTAAATCAAGCCGACACTGCAACATCATACCAATGATTCTGTAAAAGGGATACAAAGACTGTTCTACTTAAGAACACTGAAAAAGTCTGGTCTACCCCAACAGCTGCTGACGACCTTCTACCGCTGCACCATAGAGAGCATCCTAACGCATGGCATCCCTGTGTGGTATCTCAGCTGCATGGAGGCAGAGAGGAAAGCTCTTCAGCGGGTAGTCCATAGAGCTCAGAGGGCCATCGGAACACAGCTACCAGACTTGGAGGGCATCTACAACACACGATGCCTCAGAAAAGCCACCAGCATCCACAAAGACTCTTCACACCCCTGCAACAGTCTGTTCGAACTCCTTCCATCGGGCAGACGATACAAGGCCTTCTACGCCCGCACCTCCAGACTCAGGAACAGCTTCATCCCCAGGGCCATAGCTGCTATGAACCGGTCCTGCTGAGCCGGATGGCCACAACGCATAGATCAACTTGCACTTTACCCTGTCTAAAAACTGTTACAATTGTTTTGTTTCGTTGGGTTGCTGTTAATTACATAAATTATTGCATCGTATGGGAGGCGCATTCCCAATCTCGTTGTACCCCTGGGTACAATGACAATAAAGATATATTGTATTGTATTGTAATGAACAGATGCACCTCATAAAGTGGTCGAACTGGGAAAAATAAACAAACGGCCAATTTTCAAGTACTAGTGGAAAATGCCAATGGTTAACTTTTTCTTTGGCTACGATCTGTAAGGATACTGTAAATACATTTTGAAAAGACATACTTTGTCTGGTCCTTCAAGTGGAATCATAAACACATTCTTTTGGATTTGGAACGGGCTGGCAGAACCCAAGCAGACAGCAGTTTGGTCTGTGATGTGGTTTACTGAAATTTCAAAAACATTTGGATGAGCCTTAACATGAAAGGCCTCGAAATAAACTGAGAATTGTGGGGATTTAGAGTAATCCCCAGGAATGAACAAGACCCTGGCTGACAGGTTGGAAATATCGAGCCCTCGACAGAGAAAGTCTCGTCAGAATGGAAAGCATTTTCTGACACGGGCATCTCCGGGAGCCGGCCTGCCTCCACTACAGTTCCCATCTCGGCACGGTGGCGCAGCGGTAGAGTTGCCGCCTTACAGCGAGTGCAGCGCCGGTGACCCGGGTTCCACCCTGACTACGGGTGCTGTCAGTTCTCCCCGTGACTGCGTGGGTTTTCTCTGAGATCTTCAGTTTCCTCCCGCACTCCAAAGACGTGCAGGTTTGTGGGCTAATTGGCTTGGTGGAAGTGTAAATTGTCCCTAGTGTGTGTGTAGGATAGTGCTAATGTGTGGGGATCGCTGGTCGGAGCGGTCCCGGTGGGCCGAAGGGCCTGTTTCTGTATAACTAAAACTAAAAACTACAAAAACTCGTATCCATTTGGAAACTCAACGCGCAGCAGTGAAATTTGCAGATTGAATTGAAAGGAGGATGTCTGAGATTGGACGTGTCCCGGACTTGTTCACCGTGAACCGGCAACGGGGGAGGGGGGGGAACCAGATATGTGAACCGGCAACCGGGGGGGGGGGGGGGTCACAGCCTCAGATATGATAGCCTCAAGGGCGTTCGTTTAGGAAGGAGATGAGGATGAATTTCTTTAGTCAGAGGGTGGTGAATCTGTGGGATTCATTGCCACAGAAGGCTGTGGAGGCCAAGTCAGTGGATATTTTTAAGACAGAGATAGATAGATTCTTGATTAGTACGGGTGTCAGGGGTTATGGGGAGAAGGCAGGAGAATGGAGGAGAAGGAGGGAGAGTTAGATCAGCCATGATTGAATGGCGGAGTAGACTTGATGGGCCGAATGGCCTAATTCTGCTCCTATCACATGATCTTATGATGACGGTGAAGATGAAATATAAACCACGGAAGCCGTTCCCTGAACGCCATTGAAAAGAACAATGGATGGGTGAAGGTGAAATGGAACCTGAGAATGTTTTGTAAAGAGCATGTGATTAAAACAAACTTCATGGGAGTCTGCTCAGACTGCTCCGAGAATCCTTTTTTTTCAGTTGTGGTCACCAAGAAACAAAGGAGACGTTTTATTGTCCTGGTAAAGCTGATGCTTAGAGCATGTAAAGTGGGTTATGAGAAAGAATAAATGGGCAGGAGATTTTTAGTTGGACTGGAGTATTAAGAGTTTTAAGCAAAAACACAATTAAAAATTGTCGGGTTTTAGATGTTCAGAGTCTTTTTTCCAGAGTAAGGGAGCCTCAAACTCGAAGAGACAGAGTCTTTTACTCAGGGTAGGGGCATCAACAACTAGAGGAGACACAAAATGCTGGCGTAACTCAGCGGGTCATTCAGCATCTCTGGAGAACATGGATGGGTGACGTTTCACAGAGTGCTGGAGTAACTCAGCGGGTCAGGCAGCATCTCTGGAGAACATGGATGGGTGACGTTTCACAGAGTGCTGGATTAACTCAGCGGGTCAGGCAGCATCTCTGGGGAACATGGCAGGGTGACGTTTCACAGAGTGCTGGAGTAACTCAGCGGGTCAGGCAGCATCTCTGGAGAACATGGATGGGTGACGTTTCAGAGTGCTGGAGTAACTCAGCGGGTCAGGCAGCATCTCTGGAGAACATGGATGGGTGACGTTTCGGTTCAGCCCGGAGAACCAGAGGACATAGGTTTAATGTGAGAGGGGAAAGTTTTAATAGTAATCTGAGGGGCAACTTTTTTTCCACACAGAGGGTGGTGTGCACATGGAATGAGCTGTCAGAGGAGGTCGTTGAGATGGGTACAATAACATCATTGAAAAGACACCTGGACAGGTGCATGGATAGGAAAGGTTTAGAGGGATATGGGCCAGTGGGACTAGTGTAGATGGGGCATCATGGTCAGCACGGGCAGGTTGGGCCGAAGGGCCTGTTCCCGTGCTGTTGAACTCTATGACTATGACAGACGTTTAAGTTGAGAGGAGAGACATGCAAAGGACGTACGTTTTTCTGTCAGGGGGTGGTTATATGGAACGTACTGCTAGAGGAGGTGACAGGAACAGATACAATTACAATGTTTAAGAGATATTTGCACAGGTATTTGAGTAGGAAAGAAGAAGGCACGGTGGCGCAACGGCAGAGTTGCTGCCTTACAGTGAATGCAGCGCCAGAGACTCAGGTTCGATCCTGACTACGGGTGCTGTACTGTACGGAGTTTGTACGTTCTCCCCTTGACCTGCGTGGGTTTTCTCCGAGATCTTCGGTTTCCTCCCACGCTCCAAAGACGTACAGGTTTGTAGGTTAATTGGCTGGGTAAAATGTAAAAATTGTCCCTAGTGTGTGCAGGATGGTGTTAATGTGCGGGGATCGCTGGGCGGCGCGGACTCGGTGGGCCGAAGGGCCTGTTTCCGCGCTGTATCTCTAAATCTAAAAAAAAATCTAAAAAATCTAAATCTAAAAATCTAAAGAAAGATATGGGCCTTATGCATGCAAATGAGATTAGGGCATTACTGTCGGTATGAACTTGTTGGGCCAAAGGGTCCATTTCAGTGAAATTTCACTACATGTACCATCCAACTGTTCTCAAAGGGAAGGCAGGGTTTAACTCTGGTTGGAGTCATAGTTATACAGGACAAAGTCCAATGTCCGCAGTGGGGTAGAGGTGAATCGGACAGTACCCTAGTTTATGGAAGGGCCGTTCAGAAGCCTGATAACAGAGGGTAAGAAGCTGTTCCTGAGTCTGGTGGTGCACACTTTCAAGCTTCTGTACCTTCTGCCCCATGTTTTGCATTTACAATGCACTTTTATAATGGAAATGCTCGATTGTAATTATGTACAGTCTTTCCGCTGACTCTGACACGACAAAAAGCTTTTTACTGTACCTCGGTACACGTGACCATAAACTAAATTAAACTGAAGTAAACTAAACTAAATTAAACCAACCTTATATGTTAGGATTAGACAGATGTGTAGGAAGGAACTGCAGATGCTGGTGTAGATAGACACAAAATGCTGGAGTGCCCAACTGTCTATATGTTAAGATTTCTCTCTATGTTGGTTAAAATGGACAAAATGGCCGTTCATAAATGTGAAATGATTGCAACTCAAAGACACACGGCATAGAAGCCCAACATGCCCATGGTGACCATCAGTACCCAACTAAACGCACACCTCTAGATTCAGGGACAGTTTCTTCCCAGCTGTTATCAGGCAACTGAATCATCCCACCACAACCAGAGAACAGTGCTGAACTACTATCTACCTCTTTGGTGACCCTCGGACTATCCTCGATCGGATTTTGCTGGCTTTACCTTGCACTAATGCTTATTCCCTATCACGTATCTGTACACTGTAAATGGATCGATTGTAATTGTAAAGTACAGAGCATGGCTGGGTAGCCATGCATGCAGTGCTCGTGACTGATTGAAAGATTACAGCATGGAAACAGGCCCTTCTGCCCACCGAGTCCACACCGACCACCCGTTCACACCAGTTCTATGTTATCCTGCTTTCTCATCCACTACCGACACTGGAATGTAAAAGACATGACCAGTAACTTTGCAGATGACACTGAAATATCGGTCCAGCACCGATTTTCCGGCACCCTTAGTCTCAGAGCCTTGGTGGATTATCCGTTTTGCCGGATCAACAGAGATAGACAATAGACAATAGGTGCAGGAGGAGGCCATTCGGCCCTTCGAGCCAGCACCACCATTCAATGTGATCATGGCTGATCATTCTCAATCAGTACCCCATTCCTGCCTTCTCCCCATACCCCCTGACTCCGCTATCCTTAAGAGCTCTATCTAGCTCTCTCTTGAATGCATTCAGAGAATTGGCCTCCACTGCCTTCTGAGGCAGAGAATTCCACAGATTCACAACTCTCTGACTGAAAAAGTTTTTCCTCATCTCAGTTTTAAATGGCCTACCCCTTATTCTTAAACTGTGGCCCCTTGTTCTGGACTCCCCCAACATTGGGTACATGTTTCCTGCCTCTAACGTGTCCAACCCCTTAATAATCTTATACGTTTCGATAAGACCCCCTCTCATCCTTCTAAATTCCAGTGTATACAAGCCTAGTCGCTCCAGTCTTTCAACATATGACATTCCGGGAATTAACCTAGTTAATTGTATGTTAATTCACAGCACCCCCTCAGAGGGCCTACGCTGTATGCCCTCAATAGCAAGAATATCCTTCCACAAATTTGGAGACCAAAACTGCACACAGTACTCCAGGTGCGGTCTCACTAGGGCCCTGTACAACTGCACACAGTACTCCAGGTGCGGTCTCACTAGGGCCCTGTACAACTGCACACAGTACTCCAGGTGTGGTCTCACTAGGGCCCTGTACAACTGCACACAGTACTCCAGGTGCGGTCTCACTAGGGCCCTGTACAACTGCACACAGTACTCCAGGTGTGGTCTCACTAGGGCCCTGTACAACTGCACACAGTACTCCAGGTGTGGTCTCACTAGGGCCCTGTACAACTGCACACAGTACTCCAGGTGTGGTCTCACTAGGGCCTCCCAGAGCAGTCCAATGGTACTAGAACTATAGGCCGCCTCGCCTAGGTCGCTGAGGGGCAGAGATACCGGCCCCCAAAGTCAGCCTTGGAAATCGGCTGTGGGAACCGATCTGCCGGCTGTGGCTAGGCCGGGGTTCCGGAGCACCGGCCGAGACGGGAGCGGCACGCACAGTGGCGCGGCGGTAGAGTTGCTGCCTCACAGCCCCAGAGACCCGGGTTCAATCCCGACTACGGGCGCTCCCTGTCATGATTGTCAAGTCAAGTCAAGTCAATTTTATTTGTACAGCACATTTAAGAACAACCCACGTTGACCAAAGTGCTGTACATCAGTTCAGGTACTAAGAAACGAACATACAATGGCACACAAACATAACAGCACATACATAAACAGTTCACAGCGCCCCCTCAGAGGGCCTCAAACGCTAGGGAGGAGAAATAGGTTTTGAGTCTGGACTTGAAGGAGTGGATGGAGGGGGCAGTTCTGATGGGGAGAGGGATGCTGTTCCACAGTCTAGGAGCTGCAACCTCAAAAGCGCGGTCACCCCTGAGCTTAAGCCTAGACCGCGGGATAGTCAGTAGCCCCAAGTCGGCCGACCTGAGGGACCTGGAGATAGAGTGGTGGGTTAGAAGATTTTTGATATGGGAGGGGGGGGGGAAGCCCGTTTAGGGCTTTGTATGTGAATCATGTCTTGTCCTTCCGCTGACTGGATAGCACGCAATAAAAAAAACTTTCCACTGTACAATAACACTGTACAATGTGACAATAAACTAAACTGAACCAAGAGTGGGTATGCACTAAATGCTGGAGTAACTCAGCGGGTCAGGCAGCATCTCCGGAGGAAAGGAATAGGTGACATTTCGGGTCGAGACCCTTTTTCAGGCTGAGCAGATAGATCGGCTGTGAAGAGGATGTTTCCAGTAGTGGGAGAGTCGAGGACCAGAGGGCACAGCCACTGAATGAACGGACGCACCTTTAGAATGGAGATGAGGAGGAATTTCTTTAGGCTGGGGGTGGTGAATCTGTGGAGCCCAAGGCATTGGGTATTTTTAAAGCAGTTGACAGGTTCTTGATTAGTAAGGGCATCAAAGGTTATGGGGACAAGGCAGGTGAATGGGGTTGAGAGGGAAAGATAGATCAGCCATGATCGAATGGTGGAGCAGACTCGATGGGCAGCATGGCCTGATTCTTATGGTCTTATGGGCGGAGAATGCCGGAGAGGTTTACAGAGGGAGGGAGCGGGGTCAGGATCTTAGTGGTACCTGTAGCCGGGCTGCTTCTTCGGACCACCAAGCCTCGAAATCCTTCTGTATCATCACCTTGGCCTTTTGATGGAGGTGTTCTAGGTGCTCGATCTCTGTCTTCAGCCCTTTCAGCCGGTTGAAGGTCATTTTGTAGCTGGATGTGAATTAAGGCGATACAGTCATACGGTAACCACGAGCTGGGGGAGAATTAGGAGGGTGGGGAATATGCGAAGCGATAAAGGGTTTCGCAGGCCTGTCGCAAGGGCGGCCTCACGGTGGCGCAGCGGTAGAGTTGCTGCCTCACAGCGCCGGAGACCCGGGTTCCATCCCGACTATGGGCGCTGTCTGTACGTTCTCACCGTGACTGCGTGGGATTCCTCCGAGATCTTCGGTTTCCTCCCACACTCCAAAGACGTGCAGGTTTGTAGGTGAATTGCCTGGTGTACTGTAAAGTGTGAATTGTCCCTAGCGTGTGTAGGACCATGTTAATGTGCGGGGATCGCTGGTCGGCGCGGACCCGGTGGGCCGAAGGACCTGTTTCCGCGCTGTATCTCTAAATAAAACCGCACCACAGCCTCTGCATCATCCTTGTGCCTTTGAAATTGAATTGAATTGAGAGACACAACATGGGAACAAACTCTCGGAGCCCACTACGACCATCAATCACCCGTTCACACTGGCTGTATATGACACCCCACTTCCTCATCCACTTTCTGCACTCAAGGTGGCAATTTACAGAAGGCCAATGAACCTACAAACCCTGAACGTCTTTGGGATGTGGGAGGAAAACAAAGCACCCAGAGGAATCATGCTGTCACAGGGAGAACGGGCGGTCACGGTGGCGCAGCGGTAGAGTTGCTGCCTCACAGCGAATGTAGCGCCGGAGACCCGGGTTCCATCCCGACTACGGGTGCCGTCTGTATGGAGTCTGTATGTTCTCCCTGTGACCTGCGTGGGTTTTCTCCGGGTGCTCCGGTTTCCTCCCACACTCCAAAGACGTACAGGTTTGTAAGTTAATTGGCGTCTGTAAATTGTAAATTGTGCTTAGTGGGTGTAGGATGGTGCTAGTGTGCGGGGATCGCTGGTCGGTGCGGACTCGGTGGGCTGAAGGGCCTGCTTTTGTGCTGTTTCTCGAAACTAAACTCAACTAAATTACCGCGAACACACGACATAGGAGCAGAATTTGGACATTTAGCCCATCAAGTCTAATCTGCTCTTCAATCGTGGCTGATCTCTTTCCCTCTCAACCCCATTCTCTGGCTTCTGCCCTGTAACCTTTGACACCCTTACTAATCAAGAAATTATCAATCGCTGCTTCAAAAATACCAAGAAATGTACAGTATGCGGCAGCAGCCCCGAAATGCCACCATGTCTCTAATTGCACTCTTCAGGCCCATTACAACCAGGGTTATTACAATTACAACCACTATAATCAGGTCAATTTATGTGAGGGTCTGTTGGCATGTTTAGTTTAGTTTAAGTTCAGAGATACAGCGCGGAAACAGGCCCTTCGGACCACTACATTAACACTATCCTACACCCACGAGGGACAATTTTTACATTCACCAAGCCAATTAACCTACAAACCTGCACGTCTTTGGAGTGTGGAATGAAACCGAAGATCTCGGAGAAAACCCACGCGGTTCTGGGGGGAAAAGTACAAACTCCGTACAGACAGCACCCGTAGTCGGGATGGAACCCGGGTCTCCGGCGCTGCATTCGCTGTAAGGCAGCAATTCTACCGCTGCGCCACCGTGACCGCCTTGGATCTGAACTCAAGAGGCAGGGAAAGTCTATTCTGGAGAGTGGTCTGGGAGAGGCTTTTAAGATCCAACTGGACAGAGATAATACAGAACTCGTAGAGTCAGAGCCATACAGCACGGAAACAGTGCTTGGGCATAACATGTCCATGCCGACCAACATGTCCCACCTGCACTAGTCCCACCTGCCTGGGTTCGGCCCATATCCCTTTAAACCTGTCCTATCCATGTACCTGACTGAATGCCTATTAAATGTTGTTATTGTTCTTGCCTCAACTACTCCCTCTGGCAGCTCGTTCTTTCTACCTACTACCCTCTGAGTGAAAAAGTTGCATTTCAGGTTACTATTTGTATAAGAAAATAACTGCAGATGCTGGTACAAATCGAAGGTATTTATTCACAAAGTGCTGGAGTAACTCAGCAGGTCGGGCAGCATCTCGGGAGAGAAGGAATGGGTGACTTTTCGGGTCGAGACTCTTCTTCAGACTAAAGAAGTCTGTCTTCAGTCTGAAGAAGGGTCTCGACCCGAAACGTCGCCCATTCCTTCTCTCCTGAGATGCTGCCTGACCTGCTGAGTTACTCCAGCACTTTGTGAATAAATACCTTCGGTTACTATTAAATCTTTTCCCTCTCACCTTAAATCTTTGTCAGGGTAGAGGTTTTTGATTCCTCTACTCTGGTTAAAAGATAGTGTGCGTTTACCCTAGCAATTCCCCACATGATTTTGTACACCTCTATAAGGTTACCCCTCATCCTCCTGCGTTCCAAGGAATAAGAGTCCCAGCCTGCCCAACCTCTCCCTGTAGCTCAGGCCCTCAAGTCCTGGCAACATCAATGTCCTCGTAAATCTAAACTCCAGCAAACTGCTCAATGTAACCACACAGGCTGCCTTGCGAGAGGTGAACCTGAAGCTGAAGAGGCGGAAGTTAAAGAGTGTCTTAAAACGTCGCCAAATGATGCTTGGAACTGGTGGAATGGAGAGGCAAGGAACTGCAGAAGCTGGAATCCCGAGCAAAAACACAATGTGCTGGAGTAACTCAGCGGGTCAGGCGACATCTGTGGAGGCAATGGACAGGCGATGCTTTGGGTCGGGACCTTTGTTCATACTGATTGTAATGGGGGGTGAAGAAAGATAGAAAAGAGAATTGGCACGGCTCAAAGCCTGGCAAATGGTGAGTCACTGTAAGGGATGGCGGACATGGGCTAGAGGTGAAAAGGAGTCAAATGAGTGTCAGATAGGGAGAGAATAGGAAGAGTGAAGTGTAAAGCCAGAGGAAAGGAAGGATATAGGTGGAAAGGGATTGTACAGGATGGGGTTAGAGTGGGATGGGATAGTGGGTGAAAGGAGTGCATACCAATTTCTCCCATTGCCCTGTCTCTCTTACCCCCACCCCCCCCACCATCTCCTTCCACAAATATCCCTCCCTCTGGCTTTACACTTCACACCTCTTCGTTCATCTGTGTCAACTGTATCCACCTATCACTTGCCAGGCTTTGCTCTGCCCCAACGCTCTTTTCCAGCTTTCTTCCCCCCATTAGTCAGCCTGACGATGGGCCCTGCCCCGAAACGTCACCTGTCCATTCCCTCCGTAGATGCTGCCTGACCTGCTGAGTTCCTCCAGCACTTTGTGTTTTGCTCCAGATTCCAGCATCCGTTGTCAATTGTGTCTCCATTTTAACTACAACATGCATGGCGCATCGGTAGAGTTGCCGCCTCACAGCGCCAGAGACCCGGGTTCCATCCTGACTACGAGTGCTGTCTGTACGGAGTATGTACGTTCTCCCTGTGACTGCGTGGGCTTTCTCTGGGCGCTCAGGTTTCTTCCCACAATCCAAAAACGTGCAAGGTTGTAAGGTTGATTGGCTTCGGTAAAACTGTAAAATTATCCCCTCGTGTGTAAGATAGTGCTAGTGTACAGGGTGATTGTTGGTCGACATGGACTCGGTGGGCTGAAGGGCCTGTCTCCACGCTGCATTTCCAAACAATGTCTTTCCACTGACTGCACAGCACGCAACAAAATCTTTTGACTGTACCCCACGTGACAATAAACTAAACTGAACTGAACCTAAAGTGAAGACTGCATGGCCTTATTTCAGAATATCCTGCTTAATTTACGATGACATGGGAATTTAGGCCATTTGAGTCTTTCATAAACGTGGTTGTGGAAGATTTATGTAGGCCTGTCATTTGTTAACTAGGTGCATATGGCCTGATTCTGGACTATTATTGAAGCATGTTGGAGATATAGCCTAGCCATACATTACCCCTTGGTGATAACAGGAATGTTGGAATTATCCACCAGGAAATGTATCCATCATACATTGCAGCCCTCTCTCCGAAGGTTTATTAAAACGATAATATCTCTTTTCCTTGCTTCCAGGTATCTCTGTGGCTTTAACCACTCGCGGCTGGCGAGATTCTCACAAGACCACTGTGAACTTGTGAGCAGTTCTGGGCCCCATATTTGAGGAAGGACCTGCTGGCTCTGGAGAGGGTCCAGAGGAGGTTTACGAGAATGATCCCAGGAATGAGTGGGTTAACATATGATGAGCGTTTGACAGCACTGGGCCTGTACTCGCTGGAGTTTAGAAGAACGAGGGGGGGACCTCATTGAAACTTACCGAACAGTGAAAGGCCTGGATAGAGTGGATGTGGAGAGGATGTTTCCACTAGTGGGAGAGTCTAGGACCAGAGACCGGCACGGTGGCGCAGCGGTAGAGTTGCTGCCTTACAGCGAATGCAGCACCGGAGACTCAGGTTCCATCCTGGCTACGGGCGCCATCTGTACGGAGTTTGTACTTTCTCCCCGTGACCTGCGTGGGTTTTCTCCGGGATCTTCGGTTTCCTCCCACACTCCAAAGACGTACAGGTTTGTAGGTTAATTGACTGGGTAAATGTAAAAATTGTCCTTAGTGTGTGTAGGATTGTGTTAATGTGCGGGGATCGCTGGGCGGCGCGGACCCGGTGGGCCGAAGGTCCTGTTTCCGCGCTGTATCTCTAAATCAAAAAATCATAGCCTCAGAATTAAAGGGCATTCTTTTCGGAAAGGAGATGAGGAGGAATTTCTTTAGTCAGGGGAATTATTTGCTGCAGAAGGCTGTGGAGGCCAAGTCTGGATATATATTTAAGGCTGACATAGATAGATTCTTGATCAGTACGGGTGTCAGAGGTTATATACGGGTTAATATATGAGCGATTGACGGCACTGGGCCTGTACTCACTGAAGTATGAGGGGGGACCTCATTGAAACTTACTGAATAGTGAAAGGCTTGGATAGAGTGGATGTGGAGAGGATGTTTCCACTTTTTTAGTTACGCTTAATTTAGAGATAGACAATAGACAATAGGTGCAGGAGGAGGCCATTCAGCCCTTCGAGCCAGCACCGCCATTCAATGCGATCATGGCTGATCACTCTCAATCAGTACCCCGTTCCTGCCTTCTCCCCATACCCCCTCACTCCGCTATCCTTAAGAGCTCTATCCAGCTCTCTCTTGAAAGCATCCAACGAACTGGCCTCCTCCACTGCCTTCTGAGGCAGAGAATTCCACACCTTCACCACTCTCTGACTGAAAAAGTTCTTCCTCATCTCCGTTCTAAATGGCCTACCCCTTATTCTTAAACTGTGGCCCCTTGTTCTGGACTCCCCCAACATTGGGAACATGTTTCCTGCCTCTAATGTGTCCAATCCCCTAAATATCTTATATGTTTCAATAAGATCCCCCCTCATCCTTCTAAATTCCAGTGATACAGCGTGGAACAAGGCCCTTTGGCCCACCGAGTCCGCACCGACTGGCGATCCCCGCACACTTGCACTACTCTACACACACTATGGACAGTTTTTTACACTTATACCAAGTCAATTAACCGACAAGCCTGTACGTCTTTGGAGTGTGGGAGGAAACTGAAGATCTCGGAGAAAACCCAGGCAGGTCACGGGGGGGGGGGGGAAACGTACAAACTCCGTACAAACAAGCAGCATAGTCAGGATTGAACCTGGGTCTCTGGTGCTGTAAGGCTGTAGCTCTACCTCTGCCTTTAGAAAGAAGATGAGGAGGAATTTCTTTTGTCAGAGGGAGGTGAATCTGTGGAATTCATATGGAGGCCAAGTCAATGGATATTTCTAAGACAGAGATAGATAGATTTGTGATTAGTCCGGGTGCCAGGGGTTATGGAGAGAAGGCAGGAGAATGTGGTTAGGAGGGAGAGATAGAGCAGCCATCTGTGGAATTCTCTGCCTCAGAGGCCAGTGGCCAATTCTCTGAATGCTTTCAAGAGAGAGTTAGATAGAGCTCTTAAGGATAGCGGAGTCAGGGGGTGTGGGGAGAAGGCAGGAATGGGGTACTGATTGTGGATGATCAGGCATGATCACATTGAATGGCAGTGCTGGCTCAAAGGGCCAAATGGCCTCCTCCTGCACTTCTTGTCTATTGTCTATTGCCGTGATTGAACGGGGAGTAGACTTGATGGCTGTTTGTCCTGCTTTGCTCCTATAACCTGTGAGCATGAAGTAAACCAACCTCTGTCAGGTGAACACTTCCCCAGGTTCTCCAATCTCTGCAGCAGACTATGTGTGCTTCTGGAGATTCAGATGGGTTTTAAACATTTACTCCTCCACACTGCTGAATTTGGTCATGTGGAAAGCTGGGGGGGGGGGGATTGGACAATGGGAAGACAGAGCAAGAGTAGGAGAAATAAGAGCCAGAGGGTAGACACAAAATGCAAGATTAATTCAGCGGGTTAGGCAGCATCACTGGAGAAAAGGAACGGGCCGAGACCCTTCCCCAGACTGCGAGTCAGAGGGGAGGGGAAACTAGCGGCATGAACAGGTACAAAGAACAAATGAATGAAAGGGACAAATCAACAATGGTCAAGGAAAGGTGGAGCCCACAATGGTCCATTGTTGGCTGTGGAGTGGATACAAACAGTGATACTAAACAGGACGACAGTGAAACTAGTAGGAAGACGAGGGTGGGGGAGGGTCAGAGAGAGAGGGAATGCAAGGGTTACTTGAAATTAGGTAAATCAATAGTCAGTCATACCATTGGGTGTAAGCTGCCCAAGTGAAATATGACATAGGTTTAAGGTGAGAGGGGAAGATACCTTGATTGAGGAAGGCCAATGTACCAAAAACCTTCTTGACCACCCTTGTGATAGTTATAACAGTATAAGAACTATATAGGAACTAATCATATCATATCATATCATATCATATATATACAGCCGGAATCAGGCCTTTTCGGCACACCAAGTCCGTGCCGCCCAGCGATCCCCGTACATTAACACTATCCTACAACCACTAGGGACAATTTTTTTAAAACATTTACCCAGCCAATTAACCTACAAACCTGCATGTCTTTGGAGCATGGGAGGAAACCGAAGATCTCGGAGAAAACCCACGCGGTCATGGGGAGAACGTACAAACTCCATACAGACAGTAGTCGGGATGGAACCCGGGTCTCCGGCGCTGCAAGCGCTGCAAGGCAGCAACTCTACCGCTGCGCCACCGTGCCGACCAAACCAATATAATGATTTTTCTCCTGACTGAAATATTGGAAGCATCTGCCTCACTGAAATTAATTGTGCCAATTAGAACATTTGTTGCAGACTTTCCAGATTGAGTTTAGTTTAGTTTAGAGATACAGCGTGGATCGTCTTTCTGCTGAAGATGGACACAAAAAGCTGGAGTAACTCAGCGGGACAGGCAGCATCTCTGGAGAGAAGGAAAGGGTGACGTTTCGGGTCGAGACTTTCTTTGTCTTTCTGCTGACTGGATAGCACGCTATCACAAAAGCTTTTCAGTGTATCTCGGTATCCGTGACAATTAACAAAACTAAATTATTTAGCAGAAAGATGAAAAGATCAGACTTTTAAGATTGAAAATCTCTCAAACTCATTGGTGGGTTTGCAAGTACGGTCGTTGCCAAAGCTCAGAATCTTTCCTCAACAGGTCTGCATTTACACTGAAAGTGTTGACAAAATGTGTTTGACCCACAAGTCCTTTGATAAGTTGTTCAGCAAGAACACAGACCAGTACTGCACAGGATGGGAATAGATAGGGTGAATGCACAGGGTTGGGGAATCATGAATCAGAGGACATAGGCTTAAGGTGCAAGGGGAAAGATTTAATAGGAACCCGAGGGGCATCTTTTTCACACCTCTATGGGACAAGCTACCAGAGCAAGTAGTTGAGGCAGGTACTATAACAACATTTAAAGGACACTTGGACAGATACATGAACAAACAAGGTTTTGAGATGTATGGGCCAAACAAGGACAGATGGGACTAGTGTAGATGGGGCATCTTGGTTGGCAGGGCAAGTTGGTCCAAAGGGCCTCTTTCTGTGCTGTATGACTCTATGACTCTGGATGCTTTCGAAAGGATGCAGAGAAGGTTTAACAAAACAATGCTTGGATTACAGGCGGTCACGGTGGCAGAGCGGTAGAGTTGCTGCCTTGTAGTGCTTGCAGCGCCGGAGACCCGGGTTCCATCCCGACTACGGGCGCCGTCTGTACGGAGTTTGTACGTTCTCCCCGTGACCTGCGTGGCTTTTCTCCGAGATCTTCGGTCTCCTCCCACTCTCCAAAGACGTGCCGGTGTGTAGGGTAATTGGCTTGGCGTATGTGCAAATTGTCCTTAGTGTGTGCAGAATAGTGTTAATGGGCAGGGATCGGTGGTCGGTGGGCCGAAGGGGCCTATTTCCGCACTGTCTCTCTAACCTAAACTAAAACAAAAGCTAAAAGGAGAGGTTGGACAGATTTGGATTGTTTTCTCTGGGACGCCGGAGGTTGAGGGCAGACCTGATAAAAGTTTATAAAATTAAGACAGGCACTGAAAGGGTAGACAGTCAGAACCTTTTTCCCCAGGGTGGAAATGTCAAATACTAGCGGGCATAGCTTTCAGATGAGAGGGGCAACGTTTAATTGGGGACGTGCGGGGCAAGTTTTATTTTGTACAGAGATCAGTGGGTGCCTGGAACACGTTGCCAGTGGTGGTGATGGAGGCAGGTACGATACAAGAGGCTTTTGGATAAGCACACGGATATGCAGGGAATGGAGGGTTATGGATTACTGTATGTGCAGGCAGGTAAGAGTTGGTCTTGGCATCATGTTCTGCACAGGCATTGTGGGCCGAAGGGCCGGTTCCCTGTGCTGCACTGTTCCATGTTCTATTTGACATTCGTAAGGGCCCAAAATTATATAAGACATGGCCACCAACCTCTTTTTCTCTTCCTCGATTCTCTCTCGAAGTTCTTCTTCAAAATGATCGGGCTCGTGGACATTCACCGGCTCACTGGTCACACCTGGTGCGAGAAAGGTTTGAATGGTAGAGTTAAGTAACATCTGCCTCACTGAAATCCCTTGTGCCAATTTGAACTTTCGTTGCAGGCTTTCCCGATTTAGTTCCGTTTAGTTTAGAGATCCAGTGCAGAAACAGGCCCTTCGGCCCATCGGGTCCGCGCCGACCAGCGATCCAGCACACTAACACTATCCCACACACACTAGGGACAATTTTACACATACACTAATTCTCTGCCTCAGAAGGTAGTGGAGGCCAATTCTCTGAATGTATTCAAGAGAGAGCTAGATAGAGCTCTTAAGGATAGCGGAGTCAGGGGGTAATGGGGAGAAGGCAGGAACGGGGTACTGATTGAGAATGATCAGCCATGATCACATTGAATGGCGGTGCTGGCTCAAAGGGCCGAATGGCCTACCCCTGCACCTATTGTCTATTGTCTAAACCTACAATCCTGCACGTCTTTGGAGTGTGGGAGGAAACCGAAGATCTCGGAGTAAACCCACGCAGGTCACGGGGAGAACGTACAAACTCCGTACAGACAGCACCCGTAGTCGGAATCGAACCCGCGCTGCAAGGGCTGTAAGGCAGCAACTCTACCGCTGCCCAAAGTAATATAATGATTTTTCTCCTGATATTGGAAGCATCTGCCTCACTGAAATTTATTATGCCAATTTGAACATTAGTTGCAGGCTTTCCAGATTTAGTTTAGTTGAGTTTAGAGATCCAGCGTGAAAACAGGCCCTTCGGCCCACTTCAACTAGAGATCACCCCGCAGACTAAGACGATCCTGCACACTACGAACAACTTACAACCTTTACTGTAGCCAACTAACTTACAAGCCTGTACTTCTTTGGAGTTTGTTAGGAAACCGCAGCACCTGGGAAAAACCCACACGGTCGCGGGGAGAGTGTGCAAACTCCGTACAGACAGCACCCGTAGTCAGGATGGAAGCCGGGTCTCCGGCGCTGTGAGGCAGCGACTCTACCGCTGCGCCACCGTGCCGCAACACGTCACAAGGGAACGAGTACAAAACAAGCTGCCGTGGTGGAGAGCCGAAGGAAAGGTTGTCTTCTGCTGTCTGTGATGAAGGAATCTTCATATTAAGCATATTAAGCATTGTCATCTTAAGAATAAGGGGTAGGACTGAGACTAGGAAAAACTTTTCCACCCAGAGAGTTGTGAATCTGTGGAATTCTCTGCCACTGAAGGCAGTGGAGGCCGATTCACTGGATGTTTTCAAGAGAGAGTTAGATTTAGCTCTTCGGGCTAACGGAATCAAGGGATGTGGGGAAAAAGCAGGAAACGGGGTACTGATTTCCGATGATCAGCCACGATGATATTGAATAGCGGTGCTTGCTCATAGGGCCGAATGGCCTACTCCTGCACCTATTTTCTTTGTTTCTGTGTTTTTTTTATGTTCGACTAGAAACATCTCGGAGGGCAGCTTCTGCCAAGATCATAAGTGGATCCTTTTTGGATATGTTACTGATTTTCCTGAAAGCACCAGCCAACATTTGATTGCATTTTTACAATCATGTTTGCAAAAGGCAATGAGTGAAAATATTTCCAATGTCATTATGCCAATAATATAGATGTGAGTAGGAAGGTAATGGGTGAGAGACCACTTGAGGAGCTCGGGCAATTATGGCGGCCTTAAGTTTAGCTTTAGGTTTACTGTAGGGGCCACAGGTTACGAATAAGAGGTAGGCCATTTAGAACGGAGATGAGGAAAAACTTTTTCAGTCAGAGAGTTGTGAATCTGTGGAATTCTCTGCCTCAGAAGGCAGTGGAGGCCAATTCTCTGAATGTATTCAAGAGAGAGCTGGATAGAGCTCTTAAGGATAGCGGAGTCAGGGGGTATGGGGAGAAGGCAGGAACGGGGTACTGATTGAGAATGATCAGCCATGATCACATTGAATGGCGGTGCTGGCTCGAAGGGCCGAATGGCCTCCTCCTGCACCTATTGTCTATTGTCAGGTGTACTGAGGTACGGTTAAACCCTTTGCTTTGCATGCTATCCAAACAGATCAGACAATACTATACATAACTACAATCAAATCAAACTCAAGGGCGGCCACGGTGGCGCAGCGGTAGAGTTACTGCCTTACAGCCCTTGCAGCGCCGGAGACCCGGGTTCCATCCTGACTACGGGCGCCGTCTGTACGGAGTTTGTACGTTCTCCCCGTGACCTGCGTGGGTTTTCTCCGAGATCTTCGGTTTCCTCCCACACTCCAAAGATGTACAGGTGTGTAGGTTAATTGACTTGTGCATGTGTAAATTGTCCCTAGTGTGTGTAAGATAGTGTTAAAGTACGGGGATCGCTGGGCGGCGCGGACCCGGTGGGCCGAAGGGACTGTTTCCCCGCTGTATCTCGAAACTAAAATAAACTAAACTAAACAATAGTTCAGTTTAGTTTAGAGATGCAGCGCGGAAACAGGCCCTTCGGCCCACCGGGTCCGCATCGACCAGCGATCCCCGTACTTTAACACTATCTTACACACACTAGGGACAATGTTCAATCTTCACTGAAGCCAATTAACCTACATTCCTGCACGTCTTTGGAGTGTGGGAGGAAACCGGAGAACCTGGGGTAAACCGACGCAGGTCACGAGGAGAACGTACAAACTCCGTACAGACAGCACCTGTAGTCAGGATGGAACCCGGGTCTCTGGCGCTGTGAGGCAGCAACTCTACCGCTGCGCCACTGTACCGCCCTTGTGTAGGTAGAGTAAATGGGAAGATACAGAGTGCAGAATGCAGTTCTCAGCGTTGGAGGGCACCAGTTCATAAATAAAGTCCAATGTCCGCAATGGGGTAGAGGTGAATTGGACAGGACCCTAGATTATGGAAGGACCGTTCAGAAGCCTGGTAACAGAGGGGAAGAAGCTGCTATAAAGAGTCATAGAGTCGTACAGTGTGAAAACAGGCCCCATTGGGTCCAAAGCCCACACCGGCCAACATGCCCCATCTACACTAGTTGCACCTGCCTGCGTTTGACACATATCCCTCTAAGCATGACCTATTCATGTACCTGTCCAAATATGTCTTAAACGTTGTGATAGTACCTGCCTCAACTAGCTCTTCTGGCAGCTCATTCCATACACCCATCACCCTCTGTGTGAAAAAGTTGCCCCTCAGGTTCCTATCTGATCTCCTCTCACCTTAACTCTTATGTCCTCTTGTTCTTGAATATGACTCAGGGTGAAAGACTCTGTACCTATTGCTCTCATGATCCTCTATAAGATCACCCCTCATCCTCCTGCTCCACAAAGAACAAAGTCCTAGCCTGCTCAACCGCTCCCTATAGCTCAGGCCCTCGGCCTTTCCTGAGTCTGGTGGTGCGCCCTTTCAAGCTTCTAGTATCTTCCGCCAGATGGGAGCAGGGGGAAGAAGGAATGACTGGGGGTGGGACAAGTCCTTATTCAGCTCCCCTCCACCCTTAGCCCTAGAAGGCATAATATAAAAATAGAGTTGGCCCTGTGACCGCGTGGGTTTTCTCCGGGTGCTCCGGTTTCCTCCCACACTCCAAAGACATGCAGGTTTGTGGGTTAATCGCCTTCAGTAAAGATTGTAAAGTGTGTAGGATAGTGCTGGTGTTCATCCCAAAGGCGTGAGGGTTTGTAGGTTACCTGGTCCTCTGTACATCGCCCCTAGTGTGTCGTGGGATAACTAGTGTGAACGGGTGATCGATGGTCAGCACGGACTCGGTGGGCCGAAGGGCCCGTTTCTGCGCTGTTCCTCTAAACTAAACTAAACTCTTAACTTGTTCTCCCTCCGAGACGATTCATTAAACTGCAATGGAAAACAGCAGCCGCCAGATCCCCACGCTCTGAGCTTGTAAGTAACGTTTCAAACCGCGAGGCTGGTACTTCCGTGACTGCATTCGAGCAAGACTCGGCAACAAAAGATAAGTGGTGCCATGGTTACCAAGCAGTTTAAACGATTGCATTCTACATCCCACTGATGCAGAGCACAGAAACAGTGAGTATAAAGGGCTTGAACAACGCAACCCCACACGGCATTTTTATTTTGGGCAATTAATGCTCTCACTGCTAACGCGCACATATTTTATTAATTGTTTCCATGCTTCTATAACTTCCATCAGATGTTAACATAAGTGGGTTTGCATGCCCAAAAAAGTACAGAGCGATTTTGCGATGCTACATTGCACGTGTGTGGTTTGCAAGACAGTAAGAAGGAATTACATGCTTCTGCTTGAATGACTTTGGACTACTTGTCGGTGCCATCTTTCTATTATTTTCCAACATACTTTGTTTCTTTCTTGAGTTTAGAAGGACGAGGGGGGGACCTCAAATTGAAACTTACCGAATAGCGAAAGGCCTGGATAGTGCATGTTTAGTTTAGTTTTGGAGATACAGCGTGGTAGCAGGCCCATCGGCCCACGGAGTCCGTGCCGACCAGCGATCCCCGCACACTGGCACCACCCTACGCACACTGCGGACAACGTTTTACATTCACACCAATTAACCTGCAAACTTGCGCGTCTTTGGAGTGTGGGACCAAGCCGAAGGTCTCGGAGAAAACCCACTAAAAAAATTTCACTCAAGTAATCTGGTCTTTTCCATGAAACTGCAATGCGATTACCAAAATAGGACACAGAGTGTCGAAATAACTCAATGGGTCAGGCAGCATCTCTGGAGAACACGGATGGGTGACATTTAACAAATTGTAAAGCCACGGGATGGAATGTAGCTGGGAGGGGAGAAATGGGTGCAAGTCCAGGTGGGGCATAGGGAAGGAGGGGGTTGATTGTAGATAAGACACTAAAAAGCTGGAGTAATGCATTGGGTCAGACAGGATCTCTTTGGAGAGAAGGAATGGGTGACGTTTCGGGTCGAGACCCTTCTTCAGACAAAGAAAGGATATAGGTGGAGACAAGAAGACAGTGGGAGAACTGGGAAGGGGGAGGGGTAGAGAGGAAACTGAATAGTAAGTATGTGGACAGGGAGGGTTTAGAGAGATGTATAGAAAAAAAACTGCAGATGCTGGTTTAAATCAAAGGCACAAAATGCTGGAGTAACTCAGCGGGTCAGGCAGCATCTCAGGAGAGTAGGAGTGCGTGACGTTTCAGGTCGAGACCCTTCTTCAGACAGGGTTTATAGAGATATGGGACTATCTTAGATGGGGCATCTTGGTTGGCATGGGCAAGTTGGGCTGAAGGGCCTGTTTTTGTGCGAAGACCCAATGACACTGAACAAGGCAGGGTCTGTTAATAGACACACCAGAGCCAATGTCACGAATCAATGACTTTCCGACATGACTCCTGCACACTGAAGGTATTTATTCACAAAATGCTGGAGTAACTCAGCAGGTCAGGCAGCATCTCAGGAGAGAAGGAATGGGTGACATTTCGGGTCGAGACCCTTCTGCTGAGTTACTCCAGCATTTTGTGTTAAAATACCTTCGATTTGTACCAACATCTGCAGTTATTGTCTTATATAACTCCTGCACACAATGCGTTCATTCAAGTTTCCAGCATCTACAGTTTTCCTTTCCGCTTTTCAACGCAACGGCATTAACTGGCTGCAAAAGAAAATGTTAAATTGGATCAGATGAAAGCCAAATGCACTTGTAATCTTTTGTCAGTTTTATTTAACTGTTCATCCAGCTAACAAATTGTGTTTGTTAAAGTGCAGAAATGATGAGCTTGAAGGATGCAATCAATACAGTTGGCTTTAGCCACATGCCGAGCGTCATGCACTGTGACATGGGCCACCTAAATTGGGGCAGTGAATTCTGTGGCCTCATGCCTGCAGTGAATTATTCTGCACACTCCGCTGTCTCAAGTTATTTATTGTGTACTTTGCGCACAGCGAGAGGAATTTAATCTAGCAGAGAGAGATGTAGCACCATTTCTGGATCAGGAATGATGAGATGGATTCCTGGGACTGAATCCCCAAGAAAGGCATGCTGCGAAGTGGTCAAATACTGGAAATTAAGATGTGAGTACACACTCCACAGACGTACAGGTTTGTAGGCTAATTGGCTTGGTGAAAATTATAAATTGTCCCTGCTGTGTGGGATAGTGTTAGTGTGCGGGGAACATGTTTCCTGCCTCTAAAGTGTCCAACCCCTTAATAATCTTATACGTTTCGATAAGATCTCCTCTCATCCTTCTAAATTCCAGTGTATACAACCCTTGTCGCTCCAGTCTTTCAACATATGACAGTCCCATCATTCCGGGAATTAACCTAGTAAACCTATGCTGCACGCCCTCAATAGCAAGAATATCCTTCCTCAAATTTGGAGACCAAAACTACACACAGTATTCCAGGTGCGGTCTCACTAGGGCCCTGTACAACTGCAGAAGGACCTCTTTGCTCCTATACTCAACTCCTCTTGTTATGAAGGCCAACATTCCATTGGCTTTCTTCACTGCCTGCTGTACCTGCATGCTTCCTTTCTGTGACTGATGCACTGGGACACCCAGATCTCGTTGTACGTCCCCTTTTCCTAACTTGACACCATTCAGATAATAATCTGCCTTCCTATTCTTACCACCAAAGTGGATAACCTCACACTTATCCACGTTAAACTGCATCTGCCATGCATCCGCCCACTCACACAACCTGTCCAAGTCACCCTGCAACCTCATAGCATCTTCCTCACAGTTCACACTGCCACCCAGCTTTGTACCATCTGCAAATCTGCTAATGGTACTTTTAATCCCTTCATCCAAGTTGCACTAGTATTGGGGTTATTAATTTATTGATTTTTTAATAATATCTATGTGTATGCGTTTACCGGCCTGTAACGCTGCAGCAAGTACTAATTTCACTGTTCCGTTGTTGGTATGTATGACATTTAAACACTATTTGAAGTGCATCATGAAGTGCTTCAGGTGACTGGCAATGGTGCTCCATTAACTCCAGGCTCCCAACCAGCCATGATCCACTGCATTTTGCCCACCGTTGCAACAGGTCCACAGCAGGCGACATCTCCCTGACTACAAACCTATCTCTGGAACACCAAGATGCCAAGGCATCTACGTCAGACTCCCCTATTTCTGAGCCCCATGCTCTACTCCCTCTGCGCCGACCAGCGATCCCCGCACACTAACACCAGTTTAAGAATAAGGGGTAGGCCGTTTAGAACGGAGATGAGGAAAAAAAAAATTCACTCAGAGAGATGTAAATCTGTGGAATTCTCTGCCTCAGAAGGCAGTGGAGGCCAGTTCTCTGAATGCATTCAAGAGAGAGCTAGAAAGAGCTCTTAAGGATAGCGGAGTCAGGGGGTATGGGGAGAAGGCAGGAACGGGGTACTGATTGAGAATGATCAGCCATGATCACATTGAATGGTGATCAATGTGGCTCGAAGGGCCGAATTACCTACTACTGCACCTATTGTCTATTGAGCATACACACATGAGGGAAAATTTTACCTAAGCCAATTAGCCTACAAACCTGTACGTGGTTGGAGTGTGGGAGAAAACCGGAGCACCCGGAGAATACCCAAGTGGTCACGGGGAGAACGTACAAACTCCGTAAAGACAGCACCGGTAGTCAGGATGGAACCCGGGTCTCTGGCGCTGTGAGGCAGCAACTCTACCGCTGCGCCACCGTATTCATGTGTGGCATAACTAATCTGTTAGGATTGCATGCAAAACAAAGGTATTCATTGTACCCAGTACACGTGACAATAATAAAAACTTGTATATGTCCTCCACAGATGCTGCCTAACTGGGTGAGTTCCTCCAGCACTTTGTGTTTTGCTTGGAGTCTCCGCTTGGGGAAGGTCGCACGATGTACCAACAATGGGACAACTGTCTGAAGAAGGGCCACCCATTCCTTCTCTCCTGAGATGCTACCTGACCTGCTGAGTTACTCCAGCATTTTGTGAATAAATACCTTCGATGGGACAACTGCAGATGCATCTCACACCAGTAGCTCTGCAGAGCACAGGCACCAAGGACCTGATTCTCATCAGAGCTCCCGATTCTTCTCATCGCATTCCAAAAGAACGAGCAACATCGGTTTCAGAAGGGTGAGTGATGACAGGTATCCGGCCGGAGAGCCGTCGAGGGGAGCTGGCTCGTAAAACAAGGATGATCGAATAATATATGGAACATTGAACAGTATAAGGGCGGTCATGGTGGCGCAGCGGTAGAGTTGCTGCCTTCCAGCGCTTGCAGCGCCGGAGGCCCGGGTTCCATCCATACTACGGGTGCCGTCTGTACGGAGTTTGTACGTTCTCCCCGTGACCTGCGTGGGTTTTCTCCGAGATCTTCGGTTTCCTCCCACACTCCAAAGACGTGTAGGTTTGCAGGTTAATTGGCTTGGGTAAAATTGGCTTGGTATTAATGTGAATTGTCCCTAGTGTGTGTAGGATTGTGTTAATGTGCGGGGATCGTTGGTCGGAGCGGACTCGGTGGGCCGAAGGGCCTGTTTCCACGCAGTTTCTCTGAACTAAACTACATCGCAGCAATAGGCTGTTCGGCCCACAATGGCACTGATGCCAAGGTAAACTAGTCCCCTCTGTCTGCATGTGATCCACATCCATCCATTTCTTGCATGGGAAAATAACTGCAGATGCTGGTACAAATCGAAGGTACTTATTCACAAAATGCTGGAGTAACTCAGCGGGTCAGGCAGCATCTCAGGAGAGAAGGAATGGGTGACGTTTCGGGTCGAGACCCTTCTTCAGACTGATTTCTTGCATATCCATGTGTCTATCTAAAAGCCTCTTGAAAGCCACTATCGTATCTGCCTCCACCACCACCTCTGACAGTGCGTTCCAGGCACCCACCACCCTCTGTGCCCCACACATCTATATACTAAAACTCTCGATTGTTTGTTTGTGACTGAACTTCAGCCAAAACTGTACAAGGCAGCGTGGCATTTTTAGGCCCACCTTATTCACCGTCGTCGCTTTAATAATCCCCAAAATGGCGGCGCTGCCATAGCAGCTGCGGCTTACCTGCGGTCCATTTGTCTTTGTGTTTTTGTTGTTTTTTTGTTTTAATTGTCGATGTGATGTCGTGTTTTTGTGTTTGTGTACTATGTGTGTATGTGGGGGGGAACTGTAAAATTGTAAATATGTGTCCCTTCCAAACGGAGACCCGACCTTTGTTTTCTGGGTCGGGTCTCTGTTCCTGCTGCGGCCCAACCATCGGCCCAACTCCTAGAGCTGGCGGCCTCCAGGGCTCTGGTTCGCAGAGTCCGCAGACCGGACTAACCATCAGCGGACCCGGCCGTCCTCGGAGGCTGCGGGAGCGGCTGCGACTCGCCTTAGGCTCGGGCCGCGTGGATGCCGACATCGGGAGCTCCGGCAGCGGCAGCGTGTTCGCCCACCACGGATCGCGGGGCTTGGGTCGCGGACATTTCACCGTCCGGCGCAGCCTAAAATAAGCCGCGGGATTTTTCTCTGCTGGGCGGGGGCTTCAATGTCGGGAGCCGCGACCGCCCCGACGTGCAGCAACAGCGGCAGCGACAGCGTGCTCGCCCGCCCCGGATCGGACTTATCATCAGCGGAGCCGGCCATCTTCGGAGGCTGCGGGAGCGGCTGCGACTCGCCTTAGGCTCGGGCCGCTGCGGACCGTCCGGCGCGGCCTGCAACCACAACAACCTGACCACGGGAGAAGACGGCAGGAGAAGGGAAGACATTGTGGCCTTCCATCACAGTGAGGAGAGGACTGGAGGAGACTCACTGTGATGGATGTTTCTGATGGATGTTTCTTTTTTTGTGTGTTTTTGGGGTTGTGTAATTTTAAAGCCTATTTAATGCTTTTATTGTTGGACTGTGGGTGACTGAATTTCGTCCAATTTGGATGACAAATAAAGCTATCTTGAATCTTAATGGTAAAAATGGTAGTTTTATTGAAATTGGTGTTATATTGGTGTTATTCACAATTTACATTTTTTTTAAACCAGCGCATGCGCAGTCGGTGCCGGTCCTTCCCTAAGATGGCCGCCAGACCAGCGCCTACACTTAGTAAGATGGCCATTTTCGTTCAGCTCCCACTTCCCGCCGGATGCCCGTTTGGTTCCGTGGCCCAAGTGGGGAGAGAGTCACCGCCGCCACTCCAAACCCCCGGCGTCTCCATCATGGCCGCCGCCGCTGAGCTTTGGATCCCCCGCCCAGCCATCACCGCTGCCGCCGCTGCAAACCCCGGGCGACTCCTTCACGGAGCCGTCACTGAACCATTGCGCAGCCTTCCTTCCCTCCCCTCCTCTACCCCCCTCCCTCCTCCCCCACCGACGGTAAGGTGGACCTAAAATTGTCGCGCTATCATGTACCATTTTGGCTGTAGTTCAGGAACAAACAAACAAACTCGCCTCGCCGCTCCCCAGGCCTCGCCTCGCCTCGCCTCACCGCCCGCCGGGCCGTTGTGATTTGCTGTTGAAGACCATGGGAGCAAGTATGTCTTCAATGAAATTCGGTATGTGCAGTTTTAAATGAACCTCTTTCTTCATAACTTAGTCGTACATTTTATGACCATTGTCCTTTTATTCAATACCAAGAGAATTGGGATGTGAACGGAAAAACCAAAATAGTAGGCCTGACATGTGCATGCAGCCTGTCCATTCACCACGTGACTTTATAGATGTCTATGAGATCACCCCACAGCTTCCTGGGCTCCAAGGAATAAAGTCCGAGCTTGTCTAACCTCTCTCTGTAGGTCAGACCCTCGAGTCCTGGCAATTTTGGATGGTAAACCAATAGTAACAAATGCAATAAATGGAGATCTAACATTTCGCCTTCTTATAATTCAGGGAAAACTCAATGGGATGTTTTCTATACACCTCTCCCTATGTACGAATAGGGTGATCAGCTAACACGGTCAGCTGGAAGGCAACGGTATTTTCAACCTGCTGCAAATGTTCAGGTTGTCTGCACTTTTGTGCCAGAAGCATTCTGACCTAAGTAACTGTCACTGGTTACAGCTGACCCAAGCCAGCTCTCACACAATCTTACTACTGTTCCACTGTACAAAGTGGAATTCACAGCAAAATTAAAATATGCACCAGGGAACCTTACATGGCATGCCAAGCACCAGTCCTCACAACCCCAAACCATGTGGGTTTTCTCCGGGTGATATTTAGTTTAGTTTAGTTTAGAGATACAGCGCAGAAACAGGCCCTTCGGCCCACCGAGTCCGCGCCGCCCAGCGATCCCCGCACATTAACACTGTGCTACACACACTAGGGACAATTTTTACATGTTACCAAGCCAATTTACCTACAGACCTGCACGTCTTTGGAGTGTGGGAGGAATCCGAAGATCTCGGCGAAAACCCACGCAGGTCACGGGGAGAACGTACAAACTCCGTACAGACGGCGCCCGCGGTCGGGATGGAACCCGGGTCTCTGGTGCTGCAGGCGTTGTAAGGCAGCAACTCTACCGCCGCGCCACCGTAACCGCCCAGGAAACCGGGTGCTCCGGCTTCCTCCCACATCCCAAAGATGTGCGGGTTGGTAGGTTAATTGGCTTCTGCAAAAATTGCCCCTGGTGTGTCAGGAGGCGATGAGAAAGTGCCACACTTTCATCAGACTAGCATCAAAGGAGGGTGGCTGGTCGGCATGGACGCAGTGGGCCAAAGGGCCTGTTTCTGTGCTGTATCTCTAAAGTAAGCAGTCCAGCTGCATGATGTGGGATAGGTTCCAAGAGGGGCATGTGTTTGTGATAAAATCTGGGATCCTGGAATTTGTAGTATTTAAAAAAAATATTTGTGACAGTCCCTGCATACCAACATTTCTGAATTGTGCTGCCTGTGGGAGTCTGGTATGTGCAAGAAGGAACTGCAGATGCTGGCTTAAACCAAAGATAGACACAAAAAGCTGGAGTAACTCAGCGGGGTAAGACAGCATCTCTGGAGAAAAGGAATCGGTGACATTTCGGGTCGAGAAATGTCACCTGTTCTTTATCTCCGGAGATGCAGTCTGATCCGCTGAATTATTCCCAATATGTGCAAGTTGGACTCTGTGTTTCCTATATTTCAGGAGTTTACTGGGCTGTAAGAAACTGAGGAATTTGCCAAAAGGAGAGATTATTGAATCGCAGGTGAACAGAACTGCAGGAAGGCAGGCACAGGTGTACCCGTGGAGAGCATTGGGACTGGTTGCATCACGACCTGGTTCGGCGACTCGATCGCCCAGTAACGAGGGAGACTGCAAAAAGCGGTGGACACTTTCTGGTCCATCGTAGGTACTGACCTCCCCGCCATCCAAGGAATCTTTAGGAAGCGCTGCCTCGCGAAGGCAGTTTGTTCGCACAGCGGTAGAGTTGTTGCTTCACAGCATCAGGTAATCAGAATCAATCCTGACTACGGGTGCTTGCCTGGATGGAGTTTGTACGTTCTCCCAGTGAATGCACGGGTGCTCCGGTTTCATCCCACACTCCAAAGACGTGCAGGTTTGTAGGTTAATTGGCTTTGGTAAAAATTGTAAATTGTCTCTCGTGTCATAAGGTCTTAAGGAATAGGAGTAGAATGAGGCCATTCGGCCCATCATGTCTACTCCGCCATTCAATCATGGCCGATCTATCTCTCCCTCCTAACCCCATTCTCCTGCCTTCTCCCCATAACTTCTGACACCTGTTCTAATCAAGAATCTATCTATCACTGCCTTAAAAATATCCATTGATGGCACTACTGCGTTCTGTGACAAAGAATTCCACAGATTCACCACCCCCTGACTAAAAACATTTCTCCTCATCTCCCTCCTAAAAGAACGTCCGTTAATTCTGAAGCTATGACCTCTGATCCTAGACTCTCCCACTAGTGGAAACATCCTCTCCACATCCACTCTATCCAGGCCTGTCACTATTCTGTACGTTTCAATGAGGTCCCCCCTCATCCTTCTAAACTCCAGCGAGTACAGGCCCAGTGCCAACAAACTCTCATCATAGGTTAACCTGCTCATTCCTGGGATCATTCTTGTAAACCTCCTCTGGACCCTCTCCAGAGCCAGAAAGTGAGGATAGTGACAGTGTACTTAGTAGAGGAAAAAAAACTGCAGATGCTAGTCTAAATCAGTCTGAAGAAGGGTCTCGACCCGAAACGTCACCCATTTCTTCTCTCCAGAGATGCTACCTGACCCACTGAGTTACTCCAGCATTTTGTGTGTCGTTGGTAGAGTTGCTTCCAAGGTACTCAGTCTGCTGATCGTATGGTTCTACAGACAATCTGACATGAAAAGCTTTGCATTGAGCTTCCTGGACCAAACCTATTTCACACTCAATGACTGGTTAAACGATGACACCGAGAAATGGAATTGATCACACTAAGTTATAATATGATAATAATAATAAATTGTATTTGTCATATGTAGGTTGGCACAGGGTGAACGGTACAATGAAATGTATTTGACAAGACAACTGCCCTCAGCAGTAATATTCCAGGATAAATAAGATTAAAAAATGGCATTAGTAAGGTAAAAAGACAATATTAAAAATAGTTAAAAAGACAATATTAAAAAATAATCAACATATATGATGTGAAATGTGTTTATGAGTTCAAAAGCCTGATGGCCTGATGGTAGAGACTGTTCCTAAGTCTGGTGGTACGTGCAGCCATACTCCTGTATCGTCTGCCTGACGGTAACAAGGAGAACAGCCTGTGTGCTGCGTGGCTGTGGTCCTCGATGATGCTGCGTGCCTTCCGCAGGCACCGCTGGTAGAAAATGTCCTGAGCGGCCGGGAGACAGTTGCCAGTGATGTGCTGTGCCGTCTTCACCACTCTCTGTAGTGATTTGTGGCTGTGGGCAGAACAGTTCCCGTACCAGACTGTAATGCAGCCCGTCAGCAGGCTCTCGATGGTGCATCTGCAGAAGTTTGTGAGGATGCTGGCGTTCATGTTCTAATTAACATTGTAAACTTGTTGTGATGTGGGCCCCAACTTGGTGCTGAAATAGTCTTTTACATCCTCTCCACCACTTGCCGATATAGTTTTGAGATACAGTACGGAAACAGGCCCTTCGGCCCACCGAGTTCGTGTTGACCATCGATCACCCACTCACACGAGTTCTATGTTATCCCACTTTCTCACCCACTCCCCACACACTGGGTGGGCAATTTACAGCGGGCCGGCAAGGGATTTACAAACCCGCACCGTCTTTCGGATGCGGGAATAAACCGGAGCACCCGGAGGAAACCCACGGGGTCACAGGGAGAACGTGCGAACTCCACACACAGACAGCACCCGAGGTCAGGATCGAACCTAGGTCTCTGGCGCTGAGGCAGCAGCTCTACCAGCTTGGCCACTGTGCCGTCCATGTGCTACAGTGCCCCCTGGTGCATTTTAATAACCGCACCGTTTGTGCTTCCTTGATCTAGAAGGATCTCGAACTGAAACGTCACCTCTCCACGTTCTCTAGAGATAGACACAAAAAGCTGGAGTAACTCAGCGGGTCAGGCAGCATCTCTGGAGAGAAGGAATGGGTGACGTTTCGGGTCGAGACCCTTCTTCAGACTGGTTAGGGATAAGGGCAACGAGAGATATAGACGATGATGTGGAGAGATAAAGAACAATGAATGAAAGATTTGCAAAAAAGTAACAATGATAAAGAGAAACAGGCCATTGTTAGCTGTTTCTGAAGGTAAGGAATGGGGAGATGCTGCCTGACCACCTGAGAGTCCAGCAGTTTGAGTCCTTTTGTATATTTTATTGTCTTCTTTAAATAATCAATTGATGCCAGGTTTGAGCTCAAAACTATGTTGTCACTTACCACTGGCAGCACTTTGCATCCTTCTCTGTTCCAGCTGACCTTTCAATTGGTCTGCAATAGAATAAAAGAGATTCAAATGAGAAAGCTATTTCACCGATTTACCATCTGGCTTTCTCTACTTAAAAAGAAGACTTCAGACAGAGGCCTGGACAGGTCTTGCATTCTTACCATCAAGGGAAAGACTGATGATTAATTACTAGACAGACAGACAGACAGACAGACAGACAGACAGACAGACAAACAGACAGATAGACAGACAGACAGACAGACAGAGATAGACAGACAGACAGACAGACAGACAGACAGACAGACAGACAGACAGACAGATAGATAGATAGATAGATAGATAGATAGATAGATAGATAGATAGATAGATAGATAGATAGATAGATAGTACTTTCCCCTGCAACCGCAGGAGATGCAACACCTGTCCCTTTACCTCCCCCCTCGACTCCATCCAAGGACCCCAATAGTCTTTCCAGGTGAGGCAGAGGTTCACCTGCACCTCCTCCAACCTCATCTACTGTATCCGCTGTTCCAGGTGTCAACCTCTCTACATCGGCGAGCCCTAGCGCAGGCTCGGCAATCGTTTTGCTGAACACCTCCGTTCAGTCCGCCTTAACCTACCTGATCTCCGGGTGGCTCAGCACTTCAACTCCCCCTCCCATTCCCACACTGACCTTTCTGTCCTGGGCCTCCTCCATTGTCAGAGTGAGGCCCATTGCGGGCTCCATCTTTCCTGAGTCATTGATGCAGGCTCCGCTTTGTTCTGTACCGTCTCATGCCTCTAATTCCCCCCCCCCCCCCGTCTTTGAGTCTGAAGAAGGGTCTCGACCCGAAACGACACCCGTTCCTTCTCTCCGGAGATGCTGCCTGACCTGCTGAGTTACTCCAGCATTTTGTGTCTATCTTAGATAGATAGAGAGATAGATAGATGGAGACCTGGAGTGTGGAAACAGGCACTTCAGCCCAAGGTACCTGTGCTGACCAACACACCCATCTACTCTCATGTTTCATATTTCTCACCTCACATTTTGGGCAACTCACAACCCAGCAGCCATGAACATTGACTTCTCTAACTTCAAGTCACCCTTGCATTCCCTCTCTCTCTCTCTCTCTCTGTCTCTCCCCCACCATCACCCTCTTGCTCATTTCACCGTTTGTATCCCTTCGTTATTTATCACGCTGTCTCCAGCCAACAATGGACCATTGCGGGCTCCATCTTTCCTGAGTCATTGATGCAGGCTCCGCTTTGTTCTGTACCGTCTCATGCCTCTAATTCCCCCCCCCCCCCCGTCTTTGAGTCTGATGAAGGGTCTCGACCCGAAACGTCACCTATACCGTTTCACCAGAGATGCTGTCTGACCCGCTGAATTGCTCCGGCATTTTGTGTCTATCTTCGGTGTAAACCAGCGTCTACAGTTCCTTCCGACACATCTGCAGTTCCTTCTTGCATATCCATCTGCATTAGTCCCCATAGCCTGCGTTTGGCTCATATCCCTCCAAAGCTGTCCTTTCTGTGTACCTGGCTAAACATTATCGAAACGTATAAGATTATTAAGGGGTTGGACACGTTAGAGGCAGGAAACACGTTCCCAATGTTGGGGGAGTCCAGAACAAGGGGCCACAGTTTAAGAATAAGGGGTAGGCCATTTAGAACTGAGATGAAGAAAAACCTTTTCAGTCAGAGAGTTGTGAATCCTTCTCTCCAGAGATTTATTCACAAACTTCTTCAGTCTGAAGAAGGGTCTCGACCCGAAACGTCACCCATTCCTTCTCTCCTGAGATGCTGCCTGACCCGCTGAGTTACTCCAGCATTTTGTGAATAAATCTCTGGAGAGAAGGATGCTTTGGCATCTCTGGCAGCCTACAGCATCTCATATTTCAAGGCCGTGGATTGTCGCCTTGTCGTGGTGGAGAAGCTGGTCCTGAGATCGATGGCGTCTGGAGCCACGCTCCTGGTAGGGTCACCCGTGGCGGTAAGGTCGAGGGGGAGGGAGGTCCCTGACAAAGAGCGATCCAACCAAGACCTCAACGGTGGAACAGGCGGAGGGTCACGGCTAACTTTAGTGGAGCGTCACAACGGCTGGGAAGGAGGATGGATGAAGGCTGCAGTGGGCGGGTGCAGTAGACAGGAAGGTAGACGCTGCCCGCCCCCACGAGTCTCGGGCAGATGAGGCTCGTCGGCCTGTGAAGGCAGCCCATCTAGGAGAGGGAAAACTCTGATCTGAAACCTCCACTGCCTTGTGGACACATCCAGTCATGGAAAAGGCTCCAGGGGTAAACCTGGAGAAAAATCCGGAGTGGGAGTCCATGAGGCAGTTGGTCGTTGTCCACAACCTGGTTCTGGCAGCTCCTGCGATGGCGCTGGTGCCAAACAGTAACGGCCCTGCTGTTCCTTTGGATGGATCAGTGACGTGGAGAGGGGGGACGTGCTGCACGGGCAACAGCCTGTCCTTCATATGACATCACCCAGGCTTGCATCCGACCCACACATCCACACTGCTCTAGCCCAGGTGTGGAGCAAGCAGCCAACACCCAGCATGCATCACCCATGGTCAGCCATGACCGAGGAGGGCCTTAGCATTACTTCTTTACATATCTTTCATTCATTTGTTCTATATCTCTCTACACCATGGTCTATTTCTCTGGTTTCCCTATCCCGTGACTTTTAGTCTGAATAGGGTCTCGGCTCAAAACCTCACCTATTCCTTCTCTCCAGAGATGCTGCCTGTCCCGCTGAGTTACTCCAGCATTTTGTGTCTATCTTTGGTTTGAACCAGCATCTGCAATTCCTTCCTACACATGTTCAGGCACAGGTATCCTACTTACACGTAATCAGTTCAACAGAATCAACCACAGAGTTAGCGCTTAGTACTCGAGAACGGACACAAAGTGTTGGAGTAACTCAGCGGGCCGGGCAGCATCTCTGGAGAGCACGGACTGGTGCCATTTCAGGTGTCCACCTGTCACTTGCCGGGCTTTGCCCTGCCCCCACCTCTCCACCAGTTTTCGTCTCCCTGCCATAAACATTCTGAAGGAGGATTCCGACCCGAAACGTCATCTACTAATGTTCTCCAGAGATGTGGCCTGACCTGCTGAGTTACTCCAGCATTTTGTGTCTTTTTTTGTAAAACCAGCCTCTGCATCTCTTGTGTCTATCCTGACATGCGTTCTTATTGTCCAGATAATGTCCATTAATATATGATGAGCGTTTGTCGGCACTGGGCCTGTACTCGCTGGAGTTTAGAAGGATGAGGGGGGACCTCATTGAAACGTACAGAATAGTGAAAGGCTTGGATAGAGTGGATGTGTAGGGGATGTTTCCACTGGTGGGAAAGTCTAGGACCAGAGGCTTTAGCCTCAGAATTAAAGGACCTTCCTTTAGGAAGGAGATGAGGAGAAATTTCGTTGGTCAGAGGGTGGTGAATCTGTGGAATTCATTGTGGAGGCCAAGTCAATGGATATCTTTAAGACAGAAGATTCTTGATTAGTACGGGTGTCAGGGGTTATGGGGAGAAGGCGGGAGAATGGGGTTAGGAGGGAGAGGTAGATCATGATTGAATGGCGGAGTAGACTTGATGGGCCGAATGGCCTAATTCTGCTCCTATCACTGATCAGTGGTCCAGTGCATTGTAGAGAGCTTGCAAAATTGCATCTGTTGTGACGGTTGGCAAATTGAAGCAGATCCCAATACTGAGACCAAAAAGAATTCAAAACTGCTGAGTTTGAAAAGAATTTGGGCATTCTCTTTAGCATTCCGATTTCAGAACTGAATAAGTTATGAACCAGTAATAATCCATTTCTTTAATGCTAGTCAATAAAAATTATGCTCGTCTTAGATAGAGCTCTAGGGGCTAGTGGAATCAAGGGATATGGGGAGAAGGCAGGCACGGGTTACTGATTGTGGGTGATCAGCCATGATCACAATGAATGGCGATGCTGGCTTGAAGGGCCAAATGGCCTCCTCCTGCACCTATTTTCTATGTTTCTATGTCTTTTCAAACATTTCATTTTGTAATAAGAGGATTATTATGTGACAATCTGTGTATTGTCTGTGAGTTATGAAAGTAGTCACAGCTTTAGGGTTAGAATCTGGTCATTATTCATCTCTGTTATAGAATGTTCTTTGTAATTAGTCAATCCTGATAGTCTAGATAAGTGAGGTTTAAGGATTCCTGGGTATAAATGTTTATAACACGTAAGTGGATGTTCTTAGTTCAAATATTTAAGTGATAATCTCAAGCTGGTCTCTCGATGAAGGTTGCAATGTCCAGTATCTGCAAAACATTGTGTAGGAAGGAACTGCCGATGCTGGATTAAACCGAAGATAGACACAAAAAGCTGGAGTAATTCAGCGGCACAGGCAGTATCTCTGGAGAGGAGAGATAATGAAGGGTCTCGACCCGATACGTCACCCATTCCTTCTCTCCAGAGATGCTGCTTGTCCCGCTGAGTTACTCCAGCTTTTTGTGTCTATCTTCTGTAATACATTGATGGGGTTAGAGATTGGGGTTGGGAGGGGGAGATAAATCAGCCACGATTGAATGGCGGAGTTGACTTAATGGGCCGAAAGGCCTAATTCTGCTCCCATCAAATGACCTTATGACCTTGGGCAGTCAATGCAAGTACAGAGAGGGAGTAGCAAGAGGATATGGTGCACAAAGCAGTTCATCTTTTAAACGGTAAGAGACTGGGTAATATAGGCGAGTTTGGTACCTCGATAAATGCAAGGAGTCATGGGATTTGTCAAAGGTCATTCAGGATAAACAAAGAGCGTTGCTAGTGATCACGAACTGTGTGTATAATCTGTGTGTACGTATTGGGCGGAACTCTGTGGAACTACTTCTAAACATACACATGTAAATTAATGGCTAATGTACACTGAAACAATGGTTGATAAATGATTAAATGAAATGAAAGAAATTAAGAGTTCCATGAACTTCTGTACATTTACTGATTTGAGTTCTGGATTTCAGTTCATATTAAATCTGGTTGAACGTAAATTTGAACTTCTGATCAAAATTATCTGCAAGTGCAACAACGTCTCGTTTAGATTTAGATTTAGATTTAGAGATACAGCGCAGAAACAGGCCCTTCGGCCCACCGGGTCCGCGCCGCCCAGCGATCCCCGCACATTAACACTATCCTACACCCACTAGGGACAATTTTTACATTTGCCCAGCCAATTAACCTACAAACCTGTACGTCTTTGGAGTGTGGGAGGAAACCGAAGATCTCGGAGAAAACCCACGCAGGTCACGGGGAGAACGTACAAACTCCGTACAGACGGCGCCCGTAGTCAGGATCGAACCCGAGTCTCCGGCGCTTCATTCGCTGTAAGGCAGCAACTCTACCGCTGCGCGACCGTGCCGCCCGCGCCTTACACACCAATGGAGGCAGTACATTACATAATACTGCACATAAGATGAAAATATCAACAATGTGCGGAACTAAAGTGATGGGTAAAGTGTTTCTCAGGATGTTAAACCACTTTAGACGACTTTTGGCCCGTTCAGCATGAATGCGGACATTGGCAACCTTCTTGGTTCTGTGTACTTTTTCTCTGGTCATTTACTGATAACCACCGCTGGGAGGGAGGGGGAATCTCTAAACAGGCTTGGCAAAACATCAAATCTTCTTGAAAGGGAAATCCTCTATCCGCCATTATGCAATCCCCAGGATTAACTAAGTTCAAAAATCCACTCTTCCTAACAATGTGTGTATCAGATGATCGCCCACCCCAAGCTTTTGATAAGAATGTGATCATGCCGTTTGGGGCAATTCCAACCAATAGTTTCACAGTGCTGTGTTTCTTGCAGTCGAACCATGTCAAAGCCTGCAACTGTAGATGTCGTGGTCGTTCTATAAATATCTCTGTGCAGTTGAGAATGCATCTCAGTGCTGGGCATTTATTTTTTTATCTGTTTCGGCTTCGTGAACCTCATCAAATCACGATCTGTACGCATGCCCATTACATACAAGTTACATACAAGTTACAATGCAAAAGAAAATGGTGCAAGAATATTGAAATGATTTGTACAATCACAAGGTTATTACTGAAAATTAGAATGTCAAATACGGATTAAAATTAGATTTAGATTTAGAGATACAGCGCGGAAACAGGTCCTTCGGCCCACCGAGTCCGCGCCGCCCAGCGATCCCCGCACATTAACACTATCCTACACACACTAGGGACAATTTTTTACATTTACCCAGTCAATTAACCTACATTCCTGTACGTCTTTGGAGTGTGGGGGGAAACCGAAGATCTCGGAGAAAACCCACGCAGGTCACGGGGAGAACGTACAAACTCCGTACAGACGGCGCCCGTAGTCAGGATCGAACCTGAGTCTCCGGCGCTGCATTCGCTGTAAGGCAGCAACTCTACCGCTGTGCCCTTTATCCAATGTAATGGGAATCAGAAGAGACATGATTAGTCAGGAGACTCGTGACTGAGTTTTGTACCACACAACTTTACTGACACATGTACATGCAGAACTCATTCAGAAGTCAACAAACGTGCATAGAGCCTGAGGTCGTGGACTAGTCTAGTAAGAGGTGAAAACCCCACAAATACTTTTCATATTATCTATTGATAGTTATAGAAATCATACATTGCATTTCATTCTCTCCCCCCCCCCACCAATCCAAAACAAAAACAATAAAAATTGGTCGTTATTAATCGTCACGATCTCGCTCACTCACCGAAGCGGGCCAGCAAGCAACCAAGGAAAAGCCAATTAAACCATCAGTAGTGTAAGAAAATAACTGCAGATTCTGGTACAAATCGAAGGTATTTATTTCACAAAATGCTGGAGTAACTCAGCAGGTCAGGCAGCATCTCAGGAGAGAAGGAATGGGCGACGTTCAAACCATCAAAATCATCGTAGTTTTGTACAAATGAACCATCAATACACCTAGTTAATAGTTTTGAAAGTAGTCTTTTCTTACCTGGAAGAAGCAAAACCGGAAAATACGTATGAAATGTAGGTCTGTATACACACAGTAGCTCAGCTGGCTAGAATGTTTATCCCGACGAACTCGCTTATTGATAGGTGCTCTTGTACACAAGTTATAAAGTCATAGAGTCATTCAGCCAGGAGACAAGCCCTCTGGTCTGACTTGCCCATGCCAACCAGGATGCCCCATCTACGCTAGTCCCACCTACCCGCGTTTGGTCCAGACCCCTCTACACCCTCTCTCTATTCATGTACCAGTCCAAATGTCTTTTAAATGTTGTTATGGGCCTGCCTCAACTACCTCCTCTGGCAGGTTGTTCCATATATCCACTACGGGCGGTCACGGTGGCGCAGCGGTAGAGTTGCTGCCTTACAGCGAATGCAGCGCCGGAGACTCAGGTTCGATCCTGACTACGGGCGCCGTCTGTACGGAGTTTGTACGTTCTCCCCGTGACCTGCGTGGGTTTTCTCCGAGATCCTCGGTTTCCTCCCACACTCCAAAGACGTACAGGTATGTAGGTTAATTGACTGGGTAGATGTAAAAATTGTCCCTAGTGTGTGTAGGATAGTGTTAATGTGCGGGGATCGCTGGGCGGTGCGGACCCGGTGGGCCGAAGGGCCTGTTTCTGCACTGTATCTCTAAATCTCTCTCTAAATCTAAATCTAAATCTGCCCCCTATGAAAAAGTTGCCCCTCAGGCTTCCAGTTCGCTCAAATTCCCTGGTTCTTGTTTCCCTTACATTGAGTAAAAGACTGTGCATTTAAATGAAGTCAATGAAGCGAAATATCAGGCAACTGAACCATCCTCTTCTCTCAGAACGAGAGAGCAGTCCTGAGCTACTATCTACCTTATTGCCGGCCCTCAGACAATCTTTGATCGGACTTTACTGGACTTTATCATGCACTAAACGTTATTCGCGTCATTCCCTTTATCATGTATCTGCACACTGTGGATGGTTCGATTGTAATCATGTATTGTCTTTCTGCTGACTGGTTTGCAAGTGGTGCACGTGACAATAAACTAAACTCAACATGCACTTTTCTGAGCCAAGCTTTGCCGATGTATTGATTTCTTTGTGCAATCACCTACAAACACTGGTTAAAAGAAGGGACAACTCTGCTAGAGTAACCCAGTGGGTCAGGCAGCATCTCTGGAGAACATGGAGAGGTGATGCTTGAGTGAAGGGTCCATCAACGACAGCAGGGGAGGAGCCACGTTTACGGAAGGGCGAGGACATCTCGGATGTCCCAGAATGGAAAGCCTCAACTAGGGAGAAGATGCAGTGGAGATGGAGAAATTGAGAGTGAGGGACAACATTGGGAGGAGCCAGCGCTGCCCTCGCAGCTGCGGTTTGCCTGCAGTCCGTTGTCTTTTGTGGGTTTTTTTTCTTTTTTCTTAATTGTAGTTTAAATATGATGTAGTGTTTGCGGTTGTGTGTTATGTGGGGGGGGTGGGAACTGTAACATTGTCTCTCCCGAGCGGAGACCCGACCTTTGTTTTCTGCGTCGTGTCTCCGTTCCCGCTGCGGCCTACCACCGGCCATGCACCTGGAGCTGGCGGGCTCCGGCTGGGACCACCTGGGCTCTGGTTCGCAGAGCCCACAGCCCGGACTCACCACCTGCGGCGCTGGCTGCCTTCGGATGCTGCGGGAGCGGCTGTGACTCGTAGCCGGAGGCTCCGGCGCAGGCCGCCTGTACGTTGGAAGCTCGCAGGCCCCTGGGTGGGGGCCGACATCGGGAGCTCCGGCAGCGGCAGCGTCTTCGCCCACCCCGGATCGCGGGGCTTGGGTCGGCCCGCTGCGGACCTTTCACCGTCCGGCGGGGGCTTCAATGTCGGGAGCCCCGACCGCCCCGATGTGGCAACTCCAACAGACTGACCATGGCAGAATAACGGCAGGGGAAGAGAAAAGGACATTCTGGCCTTCCATCACAGTGAGGAGGTGACTGGAGGAGACTCACTGTGATGGATGTTTCTTTTGTTTGGTGTTGGTTTATGATTGTATGTGTTATTGCATTTTTATTGATTATTCTTATTGGTCTTATTGTTGAACTGCGGGTAATTTTTCATTTCACTGCACATTTATGTGTATGTGACAAATAAATTGACTATGACATCCTTGCAAGAGGCAGGATAGGCACAAATTGCTGGAGTAACTCCAGTTGGATAGATGCAATGCTGAGGCTCTACAAGGCGCTGGTCAGGCCGCATTTGGAGTATCGTGAGCACATTTGGGCCCCGTATCTGAGGAAGGATGTGCTGGCTCTGGAGAGGGTCCAGAGGAGATTTACAAGAATGATTCCAGGAATGAGTGGGTTAACATATGATGAGCGTTTGACAGCACTGGGCCTGGACTCGCTGGAGTTTAGAAGGTTCAGAGGGAACTCATTGAAACTTATAGGATAATGAAAGGCATAGATAGAGTGGATGTGGAGAAGATGTTTCCACTAGTGGGAGAGTCTAGGACCAGAGGACATAGCCTCAGAATTAAAGGATTACAGGATTACAAGGAAATTTATTAGCCAAGTATGTAAGAAGAACATACAAATAATTTAATTTGCCATTTTCAGTCATAGCAAGGTTGAGGGGGGACCTCATTGAAACCTACAGAATATTAAAAGGCCTGCATAGAGTGGATGTGGAGCGGATATTTCCACTGGTGGGAAAGTCGAGGATCAGAGGTCCTAGCCTCAGAATTAAAGGGCGCTCTTTTAGAAAGGAGGTGAGGAGGAACTTCTTTAGTCAGAGGGTAGTTAATCCGTGGAACTCATTGCCACAGAGGGCTGTGGGGGCCAAGTCAGTGGACAATATTAAGGCAGAGATAGACAAGTTCTTGATTAGAACGGGTGTCAAGGGTTATGTGGAGAAGACAGGAAAATGGGATTAGGAGGCAGAGATCAGCCATGATTGAATGGCGGAGTAGACTCGATGGGCCGAATGGCCTAATTCTACTCTTATCACTTGTGAACTCAGCGGGTCAGACAGCATCTCTGGAGAAAAGGATTAGGCGACGTTTCGGGTCGAGACTCGTTTTCGGTCAGGATAACTGTGGGAGTCAGTGGTAGATGCAGTAGACGTCAGTCAATATTCTGTCCCCTGTGATGGAGACAGAGAGATAATGGAAGGGTAGTGTATAAAACACTCGTAGCTCTAGTTGCTACCCCTTGCGACTCACCAATTATTCCATTCGGCCAAAAATCTTCAATAGTTTGCCTGAGTAAGTTTTGAAGTTCAGTGTACTCTTTGTCACTGGTCCTTGGCTGAACTTAATTAGATTTGCATTCTTATCCCGACTCTGAAATTGGCCGCTGTGTCAATGTACAATTTGATGAACTGACCATAAACACATTTTTTAATCCCTTTTTTTAATCTCTCGACATCATCGTCTCGTTTCCCTTTTCCCTAACTAGTCTGAAGAAGGGTCTGGACCCAAAATGTCACCTGTCCCGCTGAGTTACTCGAGCTTTTTGTGTTTATTTTCTATTTAAACATATTTTTGGTTTCAAAGTCATTCTGCTCTTTAACACTGCTACTGAGAATCAAAATGATTTGTTAACACGATTCTCACTGGCTTCAATACTGTGTACTCTTAAATCTCTATTCCGACAGCAACGTTTCTTGCTTGAACTCTGATATTCCCTTATCGTGTATCTGTACACTGTAAATGGTTCGATTGTAATCAGGTGTCGTCTTTCCGCTGACTGGATAGCACGCAACAAAAGCTTTTCACTGTACCTCGATACAGGTAACAATAAACTAAACAGTCCCGGATTAACCTAGTAGCAAAAGTAGCATTTGGGAGGGGGGACTGGGGGGGGGAGGAGAGGGTGCTGCACCAATGCAGGAGAGGTTTGGGCCCAACGGGTCCTCTTGGTCCAGTATATTAAAAGAAACATCTAAAAGTAGCATATGCAATTTTCGAGGGCCCCGCACTAAATGCTTCTTCAGACTGAAGATTTAGACAATAGACAATAGACAATAGGTGCAGGAGGAGGTCATTCGGCCCTTCGAGCCAGCACCGCCATTCAATGTGATCATGGCTGATCATTCTCAATCAGTACCCCGTTCCTGCCTTCTCCCCATACCCCCTGACTCCGCTATCCTTAAGAGCTCTATCCAGCTCTCTCTTGAATGCATTCAGAGAATTGGCCTCCACTGCCTTCTGAGGCAGAGAATTCCACAGATTCACAACTCTCTGACTGAAAACGTTTTTCCTCATCACCGTTCTTGTTTTTTTTAAACTAAAGTATTTTATTTCTGAGTGTTGTTTTGCACACACCAACCCTCCCCACCCTCTCCCCGGCCCCACGACAGTCCCAACTGCGATTAAACGGCCCGTGTAACGCACGGCGCTGTTTGGGCGCGGCGTTGTACGGGTGTGTCTCGGTCCCCGGCACTGTGCGTGCCGCTCCGTCCCACCGGTCGCTCCGCACTCCGTCCCGGCTCAGTGCCGATTCCCGTCCGGCTTCTCCTGCGGCCACTCCGCCTCTTGGTCTTAGGGGTCCCCCGGACGAAGCCCCAGCCCACGCTGATGGGCTGCCCGTCAGGCATGGCAGCGTTGGTGATTAATGTACTGGGGGCAGCCGGAGATGTAGACCAGATACGCAGAGACAATGAGCTTCAAACCCACTACGACAACTGGGAAATTTAAATCAAGTCAAGTCACGGTGGCGCAGCGGCAGAGTTGCCGCCTTACAGTGCTCTCAACGCTAGATACCCAAATTCTTCCCCGACTACAGGTGCTGTCTGTAGGGAGTTTGTACGTTTTACCCGCGACCCGCGTGGGTTTTCTCCGAGATCTTCGGTTTCCTCTCAAACTCCAAAGACGCACAGGTTTGTAGGTTAATTGGCTTGGTTTAAGTGTAAAATTGTCCCTAGTTTGTGTAGGATGGTGTTAATGTGCAGGGATAGCTGGTCGGTGCGGACTCAGTGGGCCGAAGGGCCTGTTTCTGCGCTGCTACTCGAAACTGAACTAAATCTAGAATGATAGTCTCAGTAACATGAACCTTATATTTTCAGGTTTTCCTGAGGTGTAGAAACGGGGTTCTTCAGCTGCTTGATACTAGTAGGCTAGATCTTCGCGCATTCTCAATTATCGGATTCCCCCTTTACTTCCTTGCAGCCCATTCTCTCTCTCCCAATTCTCCCAACAGAGACTTACATGCCCGGGAGATTTTTATGGTGGTCAATTAATGGGCACGGTGGTGCAGCTGGCCTTACAGTGCCAGAGACTGGGGTTCGATCCTGACTACAGGTGCTGCCTGTGCGGAGTTTGCACGTTCTCCCTGTGACCTGCGTGGGTTTTCTCCGGGTGCTCCGGTTTGCTCCCACACTCCAAAGATGTACAGGTGTGCAGGCTAATTGGCTTGGCAAAAATGTAAAATTGTCCCTAGTGTGTGTAGGATAGTGTTAGCGTGCGGGGATCGCTGGGCGGCACGGACTTGGTGGGCCGAAGGGCCTGTTTCTGCATTGTATCTCTAAACTAAACTCAACTAAGATGCTGTGTGTACGGAACTGCAGATGCTGGTTTAAACCGAAGATAGACAACTAAGATGCTGCCTGACCCGCTGAAACCATGCTCCAAAATCCAATCTGTTGGTTAAAAATCAGTAAGAGGGATGATGTAATCGTGGAGAAATCAGCTGCTGTGTTAAAGTTTTGGGCACTACAAATATGTGGCAACAGTTAACTTCAAATGTACCAAAAATAAATGCAAGGAATCCTGTAAATGTATTATTTTAAGGTTCTTCATTTTCCCAAAGGCCATAGAGGGAGTACAGAGAAGGTTCACCAGATTGATTCCTGGGATGGCAGGACTTTCATATGAAGAAAGACTGGATAGACTCAGCTTGTACTCGCTGGAATTTAGAAGATTGAGGGGGGATCTTATAGAAACGTACAAAATTCTTAAGGGGTTGGACAGGCTAGATGCAGGAAGATTGTTCCCGATGTTGGGGAAGTCCAGAACAAGGGGCACTGTTTAAGGATAAGGGGGAAGTCTTTTAGGACCGAGATGAGAACCTCAGTGCGTCGGATCGAACTAGTGTACGGGGTGATTGCTGGTCGGCAGAGACCCAGGGGGCCAAAGGGCCTGTTTCCGTGCTGTATCTCCACAACTAAGAACTAAAACGACAAACCTTGGAGAAACCCAGCGCACCCATGGGCAAACAGGGGGAACGTGAAAACTCCACGCAGTCAGCACCCAGTGTTAGTCCCGATCCCTGATCACTGGAGCAGCGTGATGGCAGCAAAACCCAGGGGGTCGAGCAGCATCTGTGGAGGCTGATGTTCTGCATTGAACTTCCCCGGTCCCCTCCCCTCACAGAAGATAGTTTGATGCTCCAGATTCCAGCATCTGTGGTCTCTTGAGCCTACAATGATATTGTTCTCACATATATATATATATAATATATATATGGGGTAGGCACGGTGGCGCATCGGTAGAGTTGCTGCCTTACAGCACCAAAGACCCGGGATCGATCCTGACTACGAGCGCTTTCTGTATGGGGTTTGCACGTTCTCCCTGTGACCACGTGGGTTTTTTCCGGGTGCTCCGGTTTCCTCCCACACTCCAAAAGACGAGCAGGTTTGTAGGTTAATTGTATCTATAAATTGTAAATTGTCCCTCGTGTGTAGGATGGAACTAGAGCACAGGGTTATTAGTGGGCTGAAGGACCTGTTTCCACGCTGCATCTCTAAATTAAACTATGTATATATATATATCTATAAAAAACAACTAATTCACTAAATTAGTTTGGGAGAAGACACAGCAAAGAAACAGACAAGGCCCTTCTTTCCAGAATTGCCACCTCCCACCCCAAATTCCTCTGTGCCCCACCCGGACTATTTCTCTCCTCCCCCTCCCTTCCACCTACATTCATTCCTCTAGCTTCACAATTCACAACTCTCAATCCCTTTGTCTCCCACCTTCCGCCCTTTCATCTTTAGCCTTTGTCCAACCATCTTGTCTATCGAAATAACCTTCCTCATCTGTAGCAACCTATTACCTGCCGTGCTTTGCCCCCCCCCCCCCCCACACACACACACACAGAATCAGTCTGATTTCTTCGAAACATAAATAATATTGCCGTTTTGAATTTTCTGGAGAAGCGGATGGATCCTGTTACCATCGCTTCACAGAACAAGGCACACAGAGCACACAGAGCTTCTCATAGCACAGTGGAGCAGCTGGTGGAGCTGTTGCCTCACAGGACCCAAGACCCGGGCCCGATCCTGACCTCGGTGCTGTCTATGCAGGTTATCTCTGTGACCGTGTGGGTTTCCTCCCACATCCGAAGGTGGACACAAAATGCTGGAGTAACTCAGCGGGACAGGGGCAGAAGGAATGGGTGACGTTTTCGGGTCCAGACTCTTCGTCAGTCTGAAGTCCGAAGAAGGATCTCAACCCGAAACGTCACCCATTTCTTCTCTCCAGAGATGCTGCCTGTCCCGCTGAGTTACTCCAGCATTTTGTGTCTATCTTTGACAAATAAATATTCTTGACTCTTGACTGCAAAACAGTCACCTTAACAAGGGATGATCTTCTATAGACTGTCTTTGGTTGAGCTATGCACTTGGTTTGACATTGTGAAGGTTACCTGGCATTACAGTTATTAATTTATTGCATTATTGATTATTAGATATTTATTTGCATTTTATTGTATTAACGGGCCTGATAAGCTGCGGTTAGTAAGAATTTCAATATCCTCCTGCCGGTACCTATGACAATTAAACGATTCAGCAGTTTCATGGTCCCAATTATTGACATTAACTTTTGATTACACATTTAATTAAGCTTTTTAACCCCCCCCCCTCCCCCCCATCATTTCGGAATCACTGTAGACCCTTAACGAGTATGCTTGTGTTTTTACACCTCAGACTCTAGACTTTAGAGATACAGTGTGGAAACAGGCCCTTCGGCCCACTGAGTCCGCACCGGCCAGCGATATACTAGCACTATCCTACACACACTGGGGACAATTTACAATAGCCAATTAACCTACAAACCTGTACAACGTCTTTGGAGTGTGGCAGGAAACCGGGGCACCCAAAGAAAACCCACGCAGCTCACGGGGAGAACGTACACACGCCGTACGGACAGCGCCCGTAGTCGGGATGGATCCCGGGTCTCTGGCGCTGTGAGGCAGCGACTCTACCGCCGCCCCACTAGATTATCGACACTAACTTTTAATCCCACGTTTATTTAAGCTTTTTAAAAACACCTATTTCGGAATCATTGTCGACCCTTATGGAGCCTGCTTGTGCTTTTCTTCAGAGGAGTGAAATACATTGAATGGAAACGGAGGGAAGAAAAGTATTTCGTAATAAAATCCTACGATTATGTGCCAACGTTTGGCGTGTACAGGAAACCAGAAAACCAACAGCTAACATCTGAGGAAAAACAAAATTTTAGATTAGCTACTAACTTCTACATGTTGTCAACAATTTACAAGAGGGTTGACATTAAGCAGCTATTTTTCCTGTAGACAGTGAATAATTGGTTGCAGAGCTAGCAATATGAGAATTCCCTAACGTTGACAGCCTAACAGTGAACCATGTTCCTGATATACTGACATCAAAGAGGACCAAGTGGAAAATGTGAAGTTAATTCATAATTGTTGCAAAAATAGAAAAAACAGATTTTCTTTTTAAAAATGGTGATAAACTAGTAAACCCACGTTGGTGTGGATTGGGATCTTGGCATGGTTCCTGAAAAAGGAGGAAGTGCAAGTTTGGCAAGCGGTGGGGTTTTTATTTTGTTTTTAAGGTAGAGTTAGACTGCAGGAGTATGGAAGTCTTGCTGTGTAGAGGCTGAGAACATAGGACAGTGCAGACGCAAGGAACTGCAGGTGCCAGGTCACATAAAATGGCACAAGGTTCTGCGGGATGTGTACAGCAGAGGAACAAGGCCCTTCGGCCCACAGTGGCCTGTGCCAAGATAAACTAACCTCCTCTGCCTGCACGTGATCCATATCCCTCCAATTCCTGCATAACACCAAAAGCCTCTTAAACACCACAATTACATCTGCCTCCACCACCACCTCCTGCGACACGGTTCCAGGCACCTACCACATTCTGTGTAAACAAAAACCTGTTTTACGCAACTCCTTTAACCTCTACCCCTCTCGTTTTATTTCAGAACATATTGCTGCAGTGACGCAGAGCTAGGTTTCAGAATGAGGGGTCGGCTTTCTAGGACTGATAGGGGAGTCTTCTTTACATTAGTCACTGAAAGGAAGCATGCAGGTACAGCAGGCAGTGAAGAAAGCCAAAGGAATGTTGGCCTTCATAACAAGAGGAGTTGAGTATAGGAGCAAAGAGGTCCTTCTGCAGTTGTACAGGGCCCTAGTGAGACCGCACCTGGAGTACTGTGTGCAGTTTTGGTCTCCAAATTTGAAGAAGGATATTCTTGCTATTGAGGGCGTGCAGCGTAGGTTTACTAGGTTAATTCCCGGAATGGCGGGACTGTCGTATGTTGAAAGACTGGAGCGACTAGGCTTGTATACACGGGAAATAAGAAGGATGAGAGGGGATCTTATTGAAACGTATAAGATTATTAAGGGATTGGACATGTTAGAGGCAGGAAACATGTTCCCAATGTTGGGGGAGTCCAGAACCAGGGGCCACAGTTTAAGAAGAAGGGGTAGGCCATTTAGAACGAAGATGAGGAAAAGCTTTTTCAATCAGAGAGTTGTAAATCTGTGGAATTCTCTGCCTCAGAAGGCAGTGGAGGCCAATTCTCTGAATGCATTCAAGAGAGAGATGGATAGAGCTCTTAAAGACAGTGGAGTCAGGGGGTATGGGGAGAGGGCAGGAACGGGGTACTGATTAAGAATGATCAGCCATGATCACATTTAATGGCGGTGCTGGCTCGAAGGGCCGAATTGCCTACTCCAGCACCGATTGTCTATTGTCTATTATGGTTCACAGGGCCTTACACAACTCGCGGGATTTGGGGATGTGGCAGAGTGGATGGATGAGGAGTAGTACCAAATGTCAGAGTATAATTGGACAATTTATCTGCTGTTATTGAGAGTTCTGTATGTCTACCTTACTAAACCCCATCATTTTATATACTTCAATCAAGTCTCCCCTCAACCTCATGTCATCAGGTATACGAGCAGAATTAGGCCATCCGGCCCATCAAGTCTACTCCGTCATTCAATCATGGCTGATCTATCTCTCCCTCCTAACCCCATTCTCCTGCCTTCTCCCCATAACCCCTGACACCCGTACTAATCAAGAATCGATCTATCTCTGCCTTAGAAATATCCATTGACTTGGCCTCCACAGCCTTGTGTGGCAACAAATTCCACAGATTCACCACCCTCCGACGTTCCAGAGGAAACAATGCAAGTCTATCCAAACTCTCGGTTTAAACTTTCCCCCTCTCACCTTCTTGCTTTGCCCTCTGGTGTCAGATATTTCCACCATGGGAAAAAATGTTGCTTGCACAACATGTGTGATTAGTTCAAGGACGCACCACACACAAATGAGAAAGGTGGTAATGCAGGCAATAAACATGCCTTAAGGAACAACGTAGAATGCAAGACACAAAACGCTGGAGTAACTCAGCGGGACAGGCAGCGTCTCTGGATTTTAGATTTAGATTTAGAGATACAGCGTGGAAACATGCCCTTCGGCCCACCGGGTCCGCGCCGCCCAGCGATCCCCGCACATTAACACTATCCTACACACACTAGGGACAATTATTTTTTACATTTGCCCAGCCAATTAACCTACATACCTGTACGTCTTTGGAGTGTGGGAGGAAACCGAAGATCTCGGAGAAAACCCACGCAGGTCATGGGGAGAACGTACAAACTCCGTACAGACGGCGCCCGTAGTCAGGATCGAACCTGAGTCTCCGGCGCTGCATTCGCTGTAAGGCAGCAACTCTACCGCTGTGCCACCGTGCCTCCAGACTGAACAATGCAGACCAAAGAAGGGTCTCGACCTGAAAACGTCACCCATTCCGTCTCTCCAAAAGGTGCTGCCTGACCCGCTGAGTTACTCCGGCATTTTGGGTCTATCTTAGATGTAAACCAGCATTTACGGTTCCTTCTTGCACACTGTGGAATGCAAAAACCTTTTCCAGAAATACCAGGTTAATTGTGGAGATGCAGGGCGGTTACCGGATGACGATATTCTTACAGGTGGGGACCATAACATTCAATGGAGGAAAGATTATTATGCATGCCAGGAAAATGTTTCCACAAAACATAATTGGCCCAATCTCACCAGGCGTATCCAGAGACGACAGTTTTGAACTAAACGATCTGTCGTTGAACTGACCTCATAAAAATTGAATTACTGCACTGGGACATGGCTCGTGGAATTTGCAAGTAACTAGCTTGTTTCAGAACCTTGGTCCATTACATCCCAGTTCTTGTCATTGCGTGATGTTTGCGACGTGGTGTCAGAAATTCCCATCTGACCAGCCACCGATCTTTGCACGAGCAGTAAATGGTGACCTATTATTCAGATAACAATGGGAGAATGATGGCTACGACATCATTTAGCAAGCCCCCGTCAGATGGCATTATGTCAGTGTTAAAGATGCTAATCCTCGCTCTGTTGAATAAACACGAAGTGAGCAGTTTTCAGGGTTATTTCCCAGTTAAGTGTGCTTCAGGGCAATAGCTTGAACCATGATCACTGAGGCGACGCTGTTTAGAATTACAGTCCATCAAAGAACTGATATGTATTTATTCACAAAATGCTGGAGTAACTCAGCAGGTCAGGCAGCATCTCGGGAGAGAAGGAATGGGTGACGTTTCGGGTCGATTTTATAATTTGCGTATAGGAGTAAAGAGGTCCTTCTGCAGTTGTACAGGGCCCTAGTGAGACCACATCTGGAGTGTTGTGTGCAGTTTTGGTCTCCCAACTTGAGGAAGGACGTCCTTGCTATTGAGGCAGTGCAGCGTAGGTTAATCCCCAGGATGGCGGGACTGTCATATGAGGAAAGATTGGAAAGACTGGGCTTGTATTCACTGGAATTTAGAAGGATGAGAGGGGATCTTATAGAAACGTATAAAATTATAAAAGGATTGGACAAGCTAGATGCAGGAAAAATGTTCCCAATGTTCCCAGGGGCCACAGTCTAAGAATAAAAGGGAGGCTGGTTTAAATCGAAGGTGGACACAAAATGCTGGAGTAACTCAGCGGGTCAGGCAGCATCTCAGGAGAGAAGGAATGGGTGACGTTTCGGGTCGAGACCCTTCTTCAGACTGAAGAAGGGTCTCGACCCGAAACGTCACCCATTCCTTCTCTCCTGAGATGCTGCCTGACCCGCTGAGTTACTCCAGCATTTTGTGTCTAAGCAGGAATAAATGTTGAATTCTCCAGTTTGGGGTTACAAACTGACAAACAAACCTTCCCCCTTTCTTCACCCTCCTTACCCCCCACCCCCCCCCCCCTTTTCCATGGTCCTGCCCCTGAAGTTATAGTCTGCCGTTTTAGCAGAATAGCTAAATATCCCCATTCAATTTAGACAGACTGCCGGAATGACCAAATAGAAGAAGAGCCTGTGGGTTTATCATCAAAGAATTCCAAGCAGTCAGACTCACTCAGAAAACCTCATGAGTCAGGCTGGCCAAAAGGCAGCAATTCACAATAATCTAACCCGACTGGCTGAGCATCCGAGCTCAAACAAGCTGGCACTATTAGTTGGAAATAATTAATGTTAAAAAAAGAAGGCAGACAGACTAATTGCACTCATTTGACGTGACCTGACCAGCGAACAAATTGCATGAGTTGTGGAATTATAATTTACAATAGAACCATTTCAAAGAAGTGCTGGAGGCATTAATGCCAATGATCTGGCCAAGTAGTTAATCTGTGGAATTTATCGCCACAGAGGGCTGTGGAGGCCAAGTCAGTGGATATTCTTAAGGCAGAGATAGACAATTCTTGATTAGAAGAGGTGTCAAGGGTCATGGGGAGGAGGCAGGAAAATGGGATTAGGAGGCAGAGATCAGCCATGATTGAATGGTGGAGTGGACCCGATGGGCCGAATGGCCTAATTCTCTGAATGCATTCAAGAGAGAGCTTCGTAGAGCTCTTAAGGATAGCGGAGTCAGGGGGTATGGGGAGAAGGCAGGAACGGGGTACTGATTGAGAATGATCAGCCATGATCACATTGAATGGCGGTGCTGGCTCGAAGGGCCGAATGGCCTCCTCCCGCACCTATTGTCTATTGTCTAATTCTACTCCTATAACTTGTGAATTTGTGAACTGTAGATGCTGGTTTACAAAAAAGGACACAAAGTGCTGGAGTAACTCATAAGTTGAAAAAGGATCCCGACCCGAAATGTCACCTATCCATGTTCTCCAGAGATGCTGCCTGTCCCGCTGAGTTTATCCAGCATCTCGAGTCTATTTCCTGCACAGATGCTGCCTGGGTGTCCAGAGAAGGGTCCCGTCATCTGTCCGTTGCCTTCGCAGTTGCTGCCTGACCCTAGTGAGTTCCTCCAGCACTTTGTGCTTTGAATACAATGCCTGTTTGCGTTACAACGAGAGCGTTGTAGTAGTTATGTTTATCAAACCATTGTTGATCCAATTCAAAGATATGGAAGTCTGGAGGGAGGGTCTCGGCCCGAAAACGTCACCCACTCCTTCTCATCAGAGATGCTGCCTGGCCTGCTGAGTTAAACCCGGCATTTTGTGTCTATCAAGCAAAGATATGGAGACTCTGTATCGGCCTTTAGGGCACACGTGGATTTCCGAACCTCTTCTCCTGTTTTGTCAAGGCACAATAGATGAGAACGGAGAGGTCACGAAAACGCTCGCTGGGTCAGAGTTGGAGCATTGCAGTTTTTGTCACCACGTCCCAAGAAGGATGTGATTGCACTGGAGAGTGGACAGAGGAGGTTTATGTGGATGTTGTAAGGGCCAGAGAATTTTATGTATGAGCACGATGCCTGGGATTGTTTTCTTTGGAGCAGAGTCGACTGAGGGGAGATTTAACTGAAGCGTGTAAAATAGTGAGGGGCCTCAACAGAATGGGCGTGAAGGGGCTTTAATATAAAACCCCACCGCTGGCTGTTGCCGATGGTGGGGGTTTGGAACTCGCTGGGGAAAATGGTTAGAAATTTAACTCAGTTATTGGGAAGAGGTTGGCGTAGCGGTAGTTACTGCCTTGCAGTGCCAGAGGCCCAGGTTCGATCATGACTATGGGCGCCGTCTGTACGGAGTTTGTACGTTCTCCCCGTAACCTGCGTGGGCTTTCATCCGGGTGCTCCGGTTTCTTCCCGCACTCCAAAGGGTTTGTTGGTTAATTGGCCTGGGTGAAGATTGTAAATTGTCCCGTGCGTGTCGGATATCGCTAGTGTACGGGGCTGATCGTTGGTCAGCGTGGACTCGGTGGGCCGAAGGGCCTGTTTCTCTGAGTATCTCCAAACTAAATTAAACTAAGCACGACGCTATCACGGTGGCGCAGCGGTAGAGTTGCTGCCGTACAGCGAATGCCCGGAGAAAATCCACGCTGGTCACGGGGAGAACGTACAAACTCCGTACAGACGGCGCCTGTAGTCGGGATCGAACCTGAGTCTCCGGCGCTGCCTTACAGCGAATGCAGCGCCGGAGACTCAGGTTCGATCCCGACTACGGGCGCCGTCTGTACGGAGTTTGTACGTTCTCCCTGTGACCTGCGTGGATTTTCTCCGAGATCTTCAGTTTCCTCCCACACTCCAAAGACGTACAGGTTTGTAGGTTAATTGGCTGGGCAAATGTAAAAATTGTCCCTAGTGTGTGTAGGATAGCGTTAATGTGCGGGGATCGCTGGGCGGCGCAGACCCGGTGGGCCGAAGGGCCTGTTTCTGCGCTGTATCTCTAAATCTAAAAAATCACCTTTGTGCCAGGAGAGGAGTAGAAACAAGATAGCTTCTTCAGTACATTTAAGGAGCGTGATGTACCATTTTATGGGACATTAACTGGAGGCTCTTGATGCATAAGCCAGATGAATGTTGAAGGTTTCTGCTATTACAAGGGGAAGAACTCAGCCAACATTTAGAACATGAATAAACGGCCATTTGCCTCACTGCTTGCCAACACGATGACCCTGTTTGTATGTTTATATATATCCACATTGCTTGTCGAATTATATTGAAGAACATGATAAATATTATAAGAATTCAAGTCCTTTACAGTCCTAAAGTAAACACTGGGAAGACCCCCTTTACCATTATTCACCGTGGTTAAATGGTTGTCATGTTATATTGTGATCATGAGGCCTCAATTAAGGATCTGGAGACAAGAGTTTAAATCCTCTTAAGGCAACTGCAAAATTTAAATTGAATTCATTTAACCAGTTGGAATACAAAGCTGGTTACTACTATTGGTGATTATGAAACGACCAGAATGTAGTAAAATCTAGAAACAAGGAATGTCAGCTGCTAGTTTACAAAGAAAGGCACAGAGTGCTGGAGTAACTCAGCGGGTCAGGCAGCATCTCTGGAGAACATGGATGGGTGACGTTTCACAGAGTGCTGGAGTAACTCAGCGGGTCAGGCAGCATCTCTGGAGAACATGGATGGGTGACGTTTCACAGAGTGCTGGAGTAACTCAGCGGGTCAGGCAGCATCTCTGGAGAACATGGATAGGTGATGCTTCGGGTCAGGATCCTTCTTCAGACTGAAGTAACTCAGTGGGTCAGGCAGCATGTCTGGAGAATATGGATAGGTGACGTTCCTGGTCGGGACCGAAGAAGGGTCCCATCCCAAAAAGTCACCTATCCATGTTCTCCAGATATGCTGCCTGACCCGCTGAGTTACTCCAGCACTCTGTGAAACGTCACCCATCCATGTTCTCCAGAGATGCTGCCTGACCCGCTGAGTTACTCCAGCACTTTGTGTCTTTTTTTCCCACTACTTTTAAACTCCCTTAACCTGGCAGCTTGTCTTATCTATACCGCTTGGGATTTTATAGAACAATGAAGGAAACAAATTTAAGGAAAGACTTGGTTTCTGTACTGAATTTGAACTGTACACGACTGCAGAGTTACTGTAATGTGGATGTTGTCTATATGGACTTCAGTAAGGCATTTGACAAGGTTCCACATGGAAGGTTGATTAAGAAGGTTAAATCGTCGGGTATTAATAGTGAGGTTGCAAGATGGATTCAACAATGGCTGAATGGGAGATACCAGAGGGTAATGGTTGACAATTGTATGTCAGGTTGGAGGCCAGTGTCTAGTGGAATACCCCAAGGATCTGTGTTGGGTCCACTGTTGTTTGTCATTTACATTAATGATCTGGATGATGGTGTGGCAAATTGGATTAGTAAATATGCAGATGATACTAAGATAGGTGGTGTAGTTAATAATGAAGTAGAGTTTCAAAGTCTACAGAGAGATTTGGGCCTTTTGGAAGGGTGGGCTGAAAGATGGCAGATGGAGTTTAATGCTGATAAGTGTGAGGTGCTGCATTTTGGTAGGACAAATCAAAATAGGACGTACAGGGTAAATGGTAGGGAATTGAGGAATGCAGTGGAACAGAGGGATCTGGGAATAACTGTGCATTGTTCCCTGAAGGTGGAATCTCATGTGGATAGGGTGGTGAAGAAGGCGTTTGGTATGCTTGCCTTTATAAATCAGAGCATCGAATATAGAAGTTGGGATGTAATGTTAAAATTGTACAGGGCATTGGTGAGGCCGAATCTGGAGTATGGTGTGCAGTTCTGGTCGCCAAATTATAGGAAGGATGTCGACAAAATGGAGAAGGTACAGAGGAGATTTACTAGAATGTTGCCTGGGTTTCAGCACTTAAGCTACAGAGAGAGGTTGAACAGGTTGGGTCTTTATTCTTTGGAGCGTAGAAGGTTGAGGGGGGACTTGATAGAGGTTTTTAAAATTTTAAGAGGGACGGACAGAGTTGACGTGGGTAGGCTTTTCCCTTTGAGAGTGGGGAAGGTTCTAACAAGGGGACATAGCTTCAGAATTGAGGGTCAAAAGTTTAGGGGTAACATGAGGGGTAACTTCTTTACTCAGAGGGTGGTGGCTGTATGGAATGGGCTTCCGGTGAAAGTGGTGGAGACAGGCTCGATTTTATTATTTAAGAGTAAATTGGATAGGTATATGGATAAGAGGGGATTGGAGGGTTATGGTCTGAGAGCAGGTAGATGAGACTAGGTCAGAGAGAGTGGTCGTCGTGGACTGGTAGGGCCGAACGGGCCTGTTTCCGTGCTGTAGTTGTTATATGGTTATATGGTAATGCAGGGCTGCAGTTTGCTGGGAAATGTCGGTCTTGTGGGTTGTATCAAGCATTCTGTGAAGGAATGATTTAAATAATTGCCAATCATGCCAATATTCATTCATACTGTAACCATGATCTGGAATTAATAAATGTAATAACTGTCAACTTTACATAGCGGCCATTGCAATCTTTTTGACAAATTGATAAATTATTGCTGATAGATCAATAGCCCAGGCAGTGCAATTGGACACAACAAAATGGGCACAGCGGTATTGCTGCCTCATGGCGCCAAAGATCCGGGTGCGATCCTAACCATGGGTGCCGTCTGTACGGAGTTTGTACGTTCTCCCCGTGACTGCATGGGTTTTCTCCGGGTGCTCCGGTTTCCTCCCACACTCCAAAGATGTACAGGTTTGTAGCTTAGTTGGCTTCGGTAAAATAGTAAATTGTCCTTAGTGTGGGTAGGATAGTGTTAGTGTGCGGGGAACGCTGGTTGTCGCAGATTCGGTGGGCCGAGGGGCCTGTTTCCACGCTGTATCTCTAAACTCTCTAAACCAAGCAACAATTTACAAAGCAGATAGGGCTGTGATCTGCCCCAATCCCCACCTTTCTCTCCCCTCCCTCCCACTCCATCCCCACCTTTCTCTTCCCCCCCTCCCCACATAAGCTACACCTTATGTAGTTCAACATAAGCTACACCTCAGTTGTATAGTCAATGGTGATGTAATCAGGTTTGGAAGTTGCAGTTATGTCCTTTTCTCTGCAATCCCATAAGAAATAGCAGCAAATATAGCTGTATTTCGTTAGATTTCATGAAGAGCCACATGGAACTGCAGATGTTGGAATATTGAGAAAAACACAAAGTGCTGGAAGAACTCAACACGTCAGGGAATGAACAAACAATGTATCAGGTCAGGTCCCTCTGCAGACTGATGGAGTGGGGAGAGAAAGGTGGGGATGGAGTGGGGGAGGGAGGGGAGAGAAAGGTGGGGATTGTGGCAGATCACAGCCCTGAGATGGATTTGAGCTCAACAATTTCTGAACATCCAAATCCGAAAACTCTTCCAGCACTCTGGGATTTGTTTGTGACTTGTGAGTTAAGTTAGATGGACAAGTCACCCAGCTTTTATAGGGAGAGGCTGCTGTAGTTGCAGTCATGAGATCTGTTTGTCATAATTTAGCATTTAATCTTTAGTCTTTTAAACTATTTTAAACGTTAAACTCGAGATACAGCGTCCCTTTGGCCCGTCGGGTCCGCACCGACCTGCGATCACCACGTACACCAGCATTATCTTACACACACGCAGGGACAATTTACAATTTGTTTACCATAGCCCAATTGACCTCCAAACTTGCACGTCTTTGGAGTGTGGGAGGAAACCGGAGCACCCGGAAAAAACCCACGCGGTCACACGGAGAACGTACAAACTCCACACAGACAGCACCCGTAGTCAGGATAGAACCCGGGTCTCTGGTGCTGTGAGGCAGAAACTCTACCGCTACGCCACCGTGCCGCCTTAATTTACTTTTCATTATCATATTTGTAGACGGTTTAAAAAAAGTCTGTTCAGGAAGTAAATGGAGACACTCTGCTAAGTGAGTAGATTTTGACCATAAATTGCCAAAGTGACTCCTCCGCCTTGTAGGGCTTTCGTGTAAATATATTTAATTCGTGGAAAGCTTGCTTGATGAAACACTCTTGGCCTCAGTGTACAAAACTAATGTGTCTTATGTGAGGCTTTTTTAAAATTCCAGTCTTTCTCCTCATTGCTCATAGGCCAACAAAGTGGCTGAGAAAGTGGTCTCGTTCACTATTCTGCAGCTGCTGCCAAGCTTAAAAGCTTCAAGAAAGTTGACATGGGTAATTGTAAAACGACACAAGTGCTGAACCCGAAACGTCACCCATTCCTTCTCTCCCAAGATGCTGCCTGACCGGCTGAGTTACTCCAGCATTTCGTGAATAAATACCTTCGATTTGTACCAGCATCTGCAGTTATTTTCTTACAGTACCAAGTGCTGGAGGAATTCAGCGGGTCGTGCAGCATCCTTTGAGAATACAGTTAGGTGACGTTTTAGGTCTTCAGCACGTTTTAGAAACATCACCTATCCATGTTCTCCGGAAATGCTGCCCGTCCCTCTGAGTTACTCCAGCACATTGTGCCTCTTTGTGTAAGCCGGCATCTATAAAAGAAGGGTCTTTCCCCAAACCTTCACCTATTCCTTTTCTCCAGAGATGCTGTCTAACCCGCTGAGTTCCTCCAGCTTTTTGTGTCTATCTTCCTACACATCTGTAAATCCTTGTTTCCAGTAAGGCATCTCATCTCAAAGCACAAAAGTGCTGGAGTAACAACGCAGGTCTTTTTTTCCGTAAACTAGCATCGGTAGTTCCTTGTGCCTACCTTTTACTGCTCCACTGTGAAATCTCCTGAAGATATGCTAACTTTGAAGATTTTTTGCCAGAGGGACCTGACCCAAGACGTCACCCTGTCCATGTTCTCCAGGGATGCTGCCTGACCTGCTGAGTTGCCCCAGCACTTTGTGTCTCTTTTTGTAAACCAGCATCTGCAGTTCCTTGTGTCTACATGACATGGGTCATAGATGTGGTGAATCAAAGTTTGTCTTCTTAATGATTATTGTGAGATACAGAAGTGTGTGCAAAAAGAGGCATAAAATTAAAAACAAATCACAAAGGGACCCAGTAATTTGCTCTGTTCCTTGGGTATTCATAATGAAATCCAACACAGTTCTCTCTTTTGGCCTTTACTGATCCTGGTGATAGTGGCTGTCCAGTAAAAATAATAGTCAGATGATACAAAGTGCTGCAGTTATCCCGGAGAGTCAGGCAGCATGTCTGGAGAAAAAGGATGGGTGACATTTCTGGTCAGGACCCTTCTTCATCCCGACCCGAAACGTCACCCATCTTTTTACTCCAGAGATGCTGGCCTGACCCGCTGAGTTAATCCAGCACTTTGTGCCTATCTTCAGTGTAAACCAACATCCTTTCGACACTACATAATAGTCATTTGGGAAACACTCCATTCCATTGCATGTGGTTTTGATTTAGCTCTTCAACGCCCTCATGCTTTAGTCAACGAGGACATGTTAGTGTCTGTGTCTATAACAATCTGCAATAGATGATGCATCATCTTTAACATCAGGGCAAGGGAATGTGTTAGCTTCCTTCATGCGATGCAAGATAGCATGGGAAGTGAAGATGAATGAAGTGAGTGGCTCCATTTCACTCTCCATCAATACCGGTCCAAGATTGTTATTTTTTCTCTCCACAGCCTCACTTATCTTTCTCTCTTTGCATTCTTCCAGACTGATAAGCTATGAGGAACAAGCATTCACAAGGTCATAGAAACAGAAAATAGGTGCAGGAGTAGGCCATTCGGCCCTTCGAGCCTGCACCGCCATTCAGTATGATCATGGCTGATCATCCAACTCAGTATCCCGTGCCTGCGTTCTCTCCATACCCCCTGATCCCTTTAGCCACAAGGGTCACATCTAACTCCCTCTTAAATATAGCCAATGAACTGGCCTCAACTACCTTCTGTGGCAGAGAATTCCACAGATTCACCACTCTCTGTGTGAAAAAAAACTTTCTCATCTCGGTCCTAAAAGACTTCCCCCTTATCCTTAAACTGTGACCCCTTGTTCATAAGGTAATTCGTGACAGGAGCAGAATTAGGCCATTCGGCCCATCAAGTATACTCTGCCATTCAACCGTGGCTGATCCATCTCTCCCTCCTGACCCCATTCTTTTCACCTCTCTCTTGAATGAAAAAGAAGCCCCTCAGGTTCCTATTGAATCCTTTCCCACTCACCTTAAAACTATGTCCTCTGGTTTTTGATTCCGCTTCTCAGGGTAAAAGGTTCTGTCCATTCACCCTATCTAGTCCTCTCATGATTTATACACCTCTATAAGATCACCCCTCAGCCTCCTGCGCTCCAGGGAATAAAGTCCTAGCCTGTCCAACCTCCTCCCAGAGCTCAGGCCCTCGAGTACCGACAACATCCTTGTAAATCTTCCCCGCACTCTCCTGCTCAGTGACATCCCTCCTGCAGCAGGGTGACCAACACTGAACGCAATACTCCCAACTGTGACCAAAACTGAACACAATACTCCCAACACTTCAGTGCACACACGCACAAGCGAACTTCGATTTATTCACAAAATGCTGGAGTAACTCAGCAGGTCAGGCAGCATCTCGGGAGAGAAGGAATGGGTGACGTTTCGGGTCGAGACCCTTCTTCAGACTGATCACAAGCGAACTGGTGCAGGGAGCAGGGTTTCAAGTTTCTGGATCATTGGGACCTCTTCTGGGGGAAGTATGACCTGTACAAAAAGGACGGGTTGCATCTGAACCCGAGGGGAACCAATATCCTGGCGGGGAGATTTGCTAAAATAACTGCGGAGACTTTAAACTAGTACGGTTGGGGGGAGGGACTCAAACACAGATAGCTAATAGGCAGTGTGTGAGGCAGGAGGCAGAAAAGGGAAACACTCAGACCCAATATGTAGGAGAGAAAGAAGGGAAAAGAAATAAACTGAGAATAAGAAATGATGGGTCCCTTAAATGTGTATATTTTAACGCTAGGAGCATTGTAAGAAAGGTGGATGAGCTTAGAGCCTGGATTGACATCTGGAAGTATGATGTTGTGGCGATCAGTGAAACATGGTTGCAGGAGGGTTGCGATTGGCAATTAAATATTCCAGGATTTCATTGTTTCAGATGTGATAGAATCGGAGGGGCAAGAGGTGGGGGTGTTGCATTGCTTGTCAGGGAGGATATCACAGCAGTGCTTTGGCAGGACAGACTAGAAGGCACGATTAGGGAGGCTGTTTGGGTGGAACTCAGAAATGAGAAAGGTTTAGCAACACTTATAGGGGTGTATTATAGACCGCCAAATAGGGAACGAGAATTGGAAGAGCAAATATGTAAGGAGATAGCAGATATTAGTAGTAAGCACAGAGTGGTGATTGTGGGTGATTTCAATTTTCCGTATATAGACTGGGAATCACATTCTGTTAAAGGGCTGGATGGTTTGGAGTTTGTAAAATGTGTGCAGGATAGTTTTTTGCAGCAATACGTAGAGGTGCCTACCAGAGAAGGGGCAATGTTGGACCTCCTGTTAGGAAATGAGATGGGTCAGGTGACGGAGGTATGTGTTGAGGAGCACTTTGGGTCTAGTGATCATAATGCCATTAGTTTCAATATCATTATGGAGAAGGTCAAATCTGGACCAAGGGTTGAGATTTTGGATTGGAGAAAGGCTAATTTTGAGGAGATGAGAAAGGATTTAAAAGGAGTGAAATGGAAATTGTTGTTTTATGAAAAGGATATAATAGAGAAATGGAGGATATTTAAAGGTGAAATTTTGAGAGTACAGAGTCTTTATGTCCCTGTTCGGTGGAAAGGAAAGAATAATAATTTGAAAGAGCCGTGGTTTTCCAGGGAAATTGGACACTTGGTTCGGAAAAAGAGGGAGATATACAATAAATATAAGCGGCAGGGAGTAAATGAGGTTCTTGAGGAATATAAAGAATGTAAAAGGAATCTTAAAAAGGAAATTAGAAAAGCGAAAAAAAGATATGAGGCTGCTTTGGCAAGTAATGTAAAAGTAAACCCCAAGGGGTTCTACAGATATGTCAATAGCAAAAGGATAGTGAGGGATAAAATTGGTCCATTAGAGAGTCAGAGTGGACAGCTATGTGCTGAGCTGGAAGAAATGGGGGAGATATTAAACAATTTCTTTTCTTCGGTATTTACCGAGGAGAAGGATATTGAATTATGTGAGGTAAGCGAAACAAGTAGAGTAGTGATGGAAATTAGGATGATTAAAGAAGAGGAGGTACGGACACTTTTGAAGAATATAAAAGTGGATAAGTCTCCAGGTCCTGATAGGATATTCCCTAGGACATTGAGGGAAGTTAGTGCAGAAATAGCAGGGGCTATGACGGAAATATTTCAAACGTCATTAGAAACAGGGATGGTGCCGGAAGATTGGCGCATTGCGCATGTTGTGCCTTTGTTTAAAAAAGGTTCTAAAAGTAAACCTAGCAATTATAGACCTATTAGTTTGACGTCTGTGGTGGGAAAATTAATGGAAAAGATACTTAGGGACAATATATATAATTATTTGGATAATCAAGGCCTGATTAGAAACAGTCAACATGGATTTGTGCCTGGAAGGTCATGTTTGACTAATCTTCTTGAATTTTTTGAAGAGGTTACCAGGGAAATTGATAAGGGCAAGGCTGTGGATGTTGTCTATATGGACTTCAGTAAGGCATTTGACAAGGTTCCACATGGAAGGTTGATTAAGAAGGTTAAATCGTTGGGTATTAATAGTGAGGTTGCAAGATGGATTCAACAATGGCTGAATGGGAGATACCAGAGGGTAACGGTTGACAATTGTATGTCAGGTTGGAGGCCAGTGTCTAGTGGAGTGCCCCAAGGATCTGTGTTGGGTCCACTGTTGTTTGTCATTTACATTAATGATCTGGATGATGGTGTGGCAAATTGGATTAGTAAATATGCAGATGATACTAAGATAGGTGGAGTAGTTGATAGTGAGGTAGATTTTCAAAGTCTACAGAGAGACTTGGGCCTTTTGGAAGGGTGGGCTGAAAGATGGCAGATGGAGTTTAATGCTGATAAGTGTGAGGTGCTGCATTTTGGTAGGACAAATCAAAATAGGACGTACAGGGTAAATGGTAGGGAATTGAGGAATGCAGTGGAACAGAGGGATCTGGGAATAACTGTGCATTGTTCCCTGAAGGTGGAATCTCATGTGGATAGGGTGGTGAAGAAGGCGTTTGGTATGCTTGCCTTTATAAATCAAAGCATCGAGTATAGAAGTTGGGATGTAATGTTGAAATTGTACAGGGCATTGGTGAGGCCGAATCTGGAGTATGGTGTGCAGTTCTGGTCGCCAAATTATAGGAAGGATGTCGACAAAATGGAGAGGGTACAGAGGAGATTTACTAGAATGTTGCCTGGTTTTCAGCACTTAGGCTACAGAGAGAGGTTGAACAGGTTGGGTCTTTATTCTTTGGAGCGTAGAAGGTTGAGGGGGGACTTGATAGAGGTTTTTAAAATTATGAGAGGGACGGACAGAGTTGACGTGGGTAGGCTTTTCCCTTTGAGAGTGGGGAAGATTCCAACAAGGGGACATAGCTTCAGAATTGAGGGACAAAGGTTTAGGGGTAACATGAGGGGGAACTTCTTTACTCAGAGGGTTGTGGCTGTATGGAATGGGCTTCCGGTGGAAGTGGTGGAGGCTGGCTCGATTTTATTATTTAAGAGTAAATTGGATAGGTATATGGATAGGAGGGGATTGGAGGGTTATGGTCTGAGTGCAGGTAGATGAGACTAGGTCAGGGAGAATGGTCGGCGTGGACTGGTAGGGCCGGACAGGCCTGTTTCCATGCTGTAGTTGTTATATGTTATATATGTTATACGTTATATATGTATTCTTGACCTGGGGTCGGCTTTCCCTCATTCACTGAAAAATGCAGACAACAAGTAAGGAACACAAGACCTCCGGATGTGGAATGGAGTATTTCTCAAATGGCTCTCATTTACTTTGGTAGGAATGACACGTGACTACTATGGCCACATCTGAAGAAAAATCCCGAAAACAGGGAGCTGTTTCGGAATTTACCGTGGACCACCGAGGCACTTGGAGCAAATTATTGCAAGACTATATTTGTCAGGCCTCTTAAAGGTGCCATGTGTAGTACAAGAAAGGACACACGAGAAGAGTCTCGACCCGAAACGTCACCCATTGCTTCTCTCCAGAGATGCTGCCTGTCCTGCTGAGTTTTGTGTCTGCCTACGACACACAAGAAGTTCGGTTTGGCTGAAAAAGCCACCAGCATCCACAAAGACTCTTCACACCCCTGCAACAGTCTGTTCGAACTTCTCCCATTGGGCAGACGATACAAGGCCTTCTACGCCCGCACCTCCAGACTCAGGAACAGCTTCATCCCCAGGGCCATAGCTGCTATGAGCCGGTCCTGCTGAGCCGGATGGTCACATCGCACAGCGAACCGGCACAGATCTACTTGCACTTTATTCTGTTTTTAAATTTGTTTCATTGGGTTGTTTAAATTAATACTGACTAATTAAATTATTGCATTGTATGGGAGGCGCATTCCCAATCTCGTTGTACCCCTGTACAATGACAATAAAGATATACTGTATTGTATTGTAAATAAAGACTTCTTCTGAAAAAGGGTCCCGACCCGAAATGTCCACTATCCATGTTTTCCAAAGATGCTGTCTGATCTGCTGAGTAACTCCAGCACTTAGGGACATAGTCATGAAGTCATACAGCATGGAAACAGGCCCTTCAGCCTAACCTGCCCACTCCGCGCAACATGCCCCATCTACCCTCGTCCCACCAGCCTGCTTTTGACCCATATCCTTCTAAACCTGTCCTATCCTTGTACCTGTCCAAATGCTTCTTAAACGTTGTGTCTTAAACGTCCCAGCCTCAACTACCTCCTCTGGCTGCTAGTTAGATTTATCTACCACCCTTTGTGTGAAAAAGGTATCTCTCCGGTTCCTATTAAATCTTTTCTCCCCCCTCACCTTAAACCGATGTGCACCCTGACATCAGTCTGAAGAAGGGTCTCAAACGTCACCCATTCCTTCTCTCCTGAGATGCTGCCTGACCCGCTGAGTTACTCCAGCGTTTTGTGATACATCCTCTGGTTCTCGATTCACCTACTCTGGGCAAGACACCCTGTGAATCTTCGATGTCTTCCTCTCAGGATTTTATACACCTCTAACAGATCACCTCTCATCCTCCTGTGTTTGTCTTTTTTTGTCAACTGCCTGACCCGTTGAGTTACACCAACACTCAGAGTGGGCGGCACGGTGGCACAGCGATAAAGTTGCTCCCTTACAGCGCCGGAGACCCGGGTTCGATCCTGACTACAGGTGCTGGCTGTACGGAGTTTGTACGTTCTCCCCGTGACCTGTGTGAGTTTTCTCCGGGATCCCCACTTTCCTTCCACACTCCAAAGACGTACAGGTTTGCAGGTTAATTGGGTTGGTATAATTGTAAACTGTCCCCAGTGTGTGTAGGGTAGTGTTAATGTGCTGGTCGGCTTGGACCAGGTGGGCCGAAGGACCTGTTTCCACGCTGTATCTCTAAACTAAACTAAGACGGCAAATGGAATAAAAACTGTAAAACGCACAGTGCTGGGCGAATTCATCGGGTCAGGCAACAGGTAGTATAAGAAAAACTGCAGATGCTGGTACAAATCGAAGGTATTTATTCACAAAATGCTGGAGTAACTCAGCAGGTCAGGCAGCATCTCAGGAGAGAAGGAATGGGTGACGTTTCGGGTCGAGACCCTTCTTCAGACTGATGTCAGGGGGGCAGGACAAAGGAAGGATATAGGTGGAGACAGGAAGATAGAGGGAGATCTGGGAAGTGGGGGAGAGAGGGACAGAGGAACATCTATGGAGGGAAATACATTAGGATTCTTCCTCAGATTGATGGTAGTAGTGAGAGAAATATGGAAAAGAGAGATAGGGGCAGGACAAAGCGTAGCAAGTGACAGATGGATACAAGTCAGGGGGGGAGTATTTGTAACAAAACAGCAGACACAAGGAACTGCACATGCTTGTGCACAAAGAAAAATGTACAAAGTGCTGGAGTAACTCAGCCGGTCAGGCAGCATCTCTGGAGAATGTGGTTAGGTGACATTCTTCAGACTAAGGGGGGGAAACTGGAAGAGATGTTCTCCAGAGATGCTGACTGACCTGCTAAGTTACTCCAGCACTTTGTGTCTTAATGAAACTGCGTATTGAAACATAAAACTCCTTGAACCATCCATGCCAAAGGCAAGGAGATTGAAAAGGCAGACATGCTTTCTTTGTGCGTTTTTTACATTTCACAATAATTTGTGAACTTGGACAGTGGGATCCTTAATGTCATTCTAAAGCTGGTAAGTAGTTAGTATGATTTTGATGGCATTAATCAAGGGATATTGATACACAATGGCCTCACCATTCCTTCTCTTTTACAGCAAATCTTGATTATTATTGACAGTTACGCTGCTGCAAGTAAGAATTTCATTATTCCGTTGTTGGCACATATGACAACTAAACACTCTTAACTCTTAACTGTAAGAGAGTTACACAATCCCAGTCTATCACATCAACCACCCCACTAACTTCATCTATACTTCAGGCTACCTTGGGGAAACAGCCAACAGACTTTTATACTTCGGCGAGACCAAACTGGACGATCGTTTCGCTGAACGCCTTCGCTCAGTCTGCCTGGACCTACCTGATCTCCCCGGTTGCCAAACACATTAACTCCCCTTCCCATTCCCACACTGACCTTTCTGTCCTGGGCCTCCTCCACTGTCAGAGTGAGGCCCAGTGCAAATTGGTGGTACAGCACCTCGCATTTCGCTTGGGCAGCTTACACCCCAGCGGTATGAGTATTGATTTCTCTAACCAAGTAACCCCTGCACTCCCCCTCTCTCTCCATCCCTCCCAACTCGCACCAGCTTCTCGTTCTCACCTAGCAAACAACTAACAATGGCCTGTTTCCTTTATCATCGTTACTTTTATGCATATCTTTCATTCATTTGTTCTATGTCTCTCTGCATCACCGTCTGTATCTCTCGTCTCCCTGTCTCCTGAATCTCAGTCTGAAGAAGGGTCTCGACCCGAAATGTCACCCCATCCCTTCTCTCCAGAGATGCTGCCTGTCCCGCTGAGTTACTCCAGCATTTTGTGTCTATCGTCGGATTAAACCAGCATCTGCAGTTCCTTCCTACACACATACACCCCGATCAGCTTGACTTCTTTGTCCTGATGGACAGAAGAAACAAAAGCTTGAAGGCATGAACAACCAGATTCAGGAACAGCGTGTGTACTTTTCTATGTTCTATGTTTTACACGCACTGACAATGGACGAATGAAATTTTTACTTGCACGGCATACCTGTACACTGGGGATGGCTCGATTGTAATCATGTAGAAGTGTGAACTGGCACACCTCCAGATTCAGAGACAGTTTATTCCCAGTTGTAACCAGGCAATTGAATAATCCTATCAACAACTAGAGAGCGGTCCTGAGCTGCTATCTCCCTCACTGGAGACCCTTGGACTATCATTAATTCGACTTTACTGGACTTTATAGACAATAGACAATAGACAATAGGTGCAGGAGTAGGCCATTCAGCCCTTCGAGCCAGCACCGCCATTCAATACGATCATGGCTGATCACTCTCAATCAGTACCCCGTTCCTGCCTTCTCCCCATACCCCCTCACTCCGCTATCCTTAAGAGCTCTATCCAGCTCTCCCTTGAAAGCATCCAACGAACTGGCCTCCACTGCCTTCTGAGGCAGAGAATTCCACACCTTCACCACTCTCTGACTGAAAAAGTTCTTCCTCATCTCCGTTCTAAATGGCCTACCCCTTATTCTTAAACTGTGGCCCCTTGTTCTGGACTCCCCCAACATTGGGAACATGTTTCCTGCCTCTAATGTGTCCAATCCCCTAATTATCTTATATGTTTCAATAAGATCCCCCCTCATCCTTCTAAATTCCAGTGTATACAAGCCCAATCGCTCCAGCCTTTCAACATACGACAGTCCCGCCATTCCGGGAATTAACCTAGTAAACCTACGCTGCACGCCCTCCATAGCAAGAATATCCTTCCTCAAATTTGGAGACCAAAACTGCACACAGTACTCCAGGTGCGGTCTCACCAGGGCCCGGTACAACTGCAGAAGGACCTCTTTGCTCCTATACTCAACTCCCCTTGTTATGAAGGCCAACATTCCATTGGCTTTCTTCACTGCCTGCTGTACCTGCATGCTTCCTTTCATTGACTATCTTGCACTATCCACAATATTCCCTTTATCATGTACACTGTGGATGGCTCGATGGTAACCATGTATTGTCTTCAGCTGACTGGATAGCACGCAACAAAAGCTTTACACCTCGGTACACGTGACAATAAATTGAACTAAACTCATAACATGCCTGTAAACACGGTACGTACAGATAATATATAAGAAAGTAAAATTCAATGTACTAATAACCCAATAGTAGCAGACTATTTTCTAAATGGGGTGAGAATCCAAAAAATCGGAGGTGCAAAGGGACTTGGGGGTGCTGGTGCAGGACTCCCCGAAAGTTAATCTGCACGTCGAATCGGTGGTAAAGAAAGCAAACTCAATGCCAGCAGTTATTTCAAAAGGGCTTGTATACAAAAACAGGGATGTAATGTTGAGGCTCTATAAGGCGCAAGTCAGGCCGCATTTGGAGTACTGTGAGCAATTTTGGGCACCGTATCTGAGGAAAGGATGTGCTGGCTCTGGAGAGGGTCCAGAGGAGGTTTACGAGAATGATCCCAGGAATGAGTGGGTTAACCTATGATGAGCGTTTGTCGGCCCTGGGCCTGTACTCGCTGGAGATTAAAAGGATGAGGGGGGACCTCATTGAAACGTACCGAATAGTGAAAGGCTTGGATAGAGTGGATGTGGAGAGGATGTTTCCACTAGTGGGAGAGTCTAGAACTAGAGATCACAGCCTCAGGATTAAAGAACGTTCCTTTTAGGAAGGAGACGGGGAGAAATTTCTTTAGTCAGAGGGTGGTGAATCTGTGGGATTCTTTGCCACAGAAGGCTGTAGAGGCCAAGTCAGTGGATATTTTTAAGGCAGAGGTAGATAGTTCCTTGATTAGTATGGGTGTCAGAGGTTACGGGGAGAACGCAAGAGAATGGAGCGAGATAGATCAGCCATGATTGAATGGCGGAGTAGACGATGGGCAGAATGGCCTAATTAGACTCCTATTCCTTTTGACCTTATGACTTGTGCTAAAAAGCACGTTGTCTATACTGCAATCAAAGTCGGTCAATAGTTCATAGTTGAGGTTAGTGTAGTGTAGCGTTCAAGAGTCTGGTGGTTAGCGGGGAGAAGCCGTTCTTGAACTTGGTGTCACCTGATGATTCAGCCCCCTGTTTCCCTGTTCAGATTCTGGTGCCGGCGTTCAAATATATTGTTTCAGGGATTTGTCCTTTTCGTTTCCCTTCTTTAGAAACCGGTATCATCAGCGGGGAACGTGACCCGAGTTTAACTCATTTATCACAATTCAGTCTCGTAATCCCGAAAGAGCGCGTGAGCGAAGGAAGGAAAGGGAAAGAGAGAGCACGAACCAAGGCGGAAAATATGCTGAAGTTTTAATAGAAACCAGACACTGTTTATCGAGGCCGGCTTTCATTATTGAGTGTTACCAGCATCTGATAAGTGAGAATTTCAAATAACTGGAATTCTACAAAATATGTCAATGTCACCTGATTGGATTAAAAATACCACAATTCAAACAGTTTACACAAATATTTCTCTAAAACCTGGCTCATAAAACCTTGCGGCTTGGCTCTTTTGCCAAATTAAACACATAGAATTGTACAAATTTTCTGCAGGCCCTCCACCAAGGCAGCAAAGAAGAGCTCAAGGGTTTCAATGGTTGCGACCGCCAATATATTTGGAGTATTGCGTGCACTTCCGGTCGCTCCATTACGGGAAGGATGCGGGGGCTTTGCAGAGGGCGCAGCGGAGGTTTACCTGAATGTTTAGAGATACAGTGGGGAAACAGGCCCTTCGGCCCGCGTCAAAACAGAGGCATCGGCGTGCTTTCCTGTCTGCAGTGTCAATCGTGCTTGACCCAGCACACAGTGTTGGTGAGGTATACAACCAGGAACCTGAAGCTGTTGGCCCTCTCTACCTGAGCACCATTGATACACACTCCACCAAGCTTCCCGAAGTCAACGAACGACATGCTCCTTCATTTTGATAGATAGATGATAAATAGATAGATAGATGATAGAGATAGATAGATGATAGAGATAGATAGATGATAGAGATAGATAGAGAGATAGATAGATGATAGAGATAGATAGATGATAGAGATAGATAGATAGATAGATAGATAGATAGATAGATAGATAGATAGATAGATAGATAGATAGATAGATAGATAGATAGATAGATAGATAGATAGATAGATAGAGAGATAGAGAGATAGAGAGATAGAGAGAGAGAGAGAGAGAGAGAGAGAGAGAGAGAGATAGATCTGTCGATAGATAGATAGATAGATAGATAGATAGATAGATAGATAGATAGATAGATAGACAGACAGACAGACAGACAGACAGATAGATAGATAGATAGATAGATAGATAGATAGATAGATAGATAGATAGATAGATAGATAGATAGATAGATAGATAGATAGATAGATAGATAGATAGATAGATAGATAGATAGATAGATAGATAGATAGATAGATAGATAGATAGATAGATAGATAGATAGATAGATAGATAGATAGATAGATAGATAGATAGATAGATAGATAGATAGATAGATAGATAGATAGATCTTTCATAGTCAGTCACCATCCCGTAGATGGCAGCTTTCTACCATCGGCTCCTCAGCCAAGTATTGTGTGACCGCCTCACTGGAACTTCTTTTATGCTAATTTTATTTTTTTCAGTTTTTAGAGAGACAGCGCGGAAACAGGGCCCTTGGGCCACCGAGTCCACGCCGACCAGCGATCCCCGCACATTAACATTATCCTACACCCACCAGGGACAATTTTACACATACGCCAAGCCAATTAACCTACAAACCTCTACGTCTTTGGAGTGTGGGAGGAAACCGGAGATCGGGAGAGAACCCACGCAGGTCACGGGGGAGAACGTACAAACTCTGTACAGACAGCGCCCGTAGTCGGGATGGAACCCGGGGCTCTGGCGCTGCAAGTGCTGCAAGGCAGCAACTCTACCGCTGCGCCACCGTGCCGCCCGGATTATGTTCTGATTTTTGAAAATAAGGTCAATGCCCAAAGGGATGCTGAAAGACAGTGCCAAAAAAGAATCGGGAAAAGATGTTTTGAAATACCTCTGGAGCAATTCTGGAAGGTCAGTGAGTAATTTGGAATATGTGGACTATCTGCTGCCATAACTTACTAATACTAGTAAACTGTGCCATCTAGGTCTTTTAGTGAGCAATTGTACAATGTATCATCATCTAAAGTACGTCTTGGCTCCCTTATGAATCAGCAGATCTATTTCTGTGGTTTGCTCATATAACCTTAAGGGCTTATTCACAAAATGCTGGAGTAACTCAGCAGGTCATGCAGCATCTCGGGAGAGAAGGAATGGTTGACGTTTCGGGTCGAGACCCTTCTTCAGACTGATGTCAGGGGGGCGGGACAAAGGAAGGATATAGGTGGAGACAGGAAGATAGAGGGAGATCTGGGAAGGAGGATGGGAAGGGAGGGACAGAGGAGCTATCTGAAGTTGGAGAAGTCGACGTTCATACCACCGGGCTGCAAAGTGCCCAGGCGAAATATGAGGTGCTGTTCCTCCAATTTCCGGCGGGTCTCACTATGGCACTGGAGGAGGCCCATGACAGAGAGGTCAGACTGGGAATGGGAGGGGGAGTTAAAGTGCTGGGCCACCGGGAGATCAGTTTTGTTAATGCGGACCGAGCGCAGGTGTTCAGCGAAGCGATCGCCGAGCCTGCGCTTGGTTTCGCCGATATAAATAAGTTGACATCTATTGTCATAACCTTAAGTTGACATAACCTTAAGGGCTTATGCAATTCTGCATTGCTCGCATTGGTTTCCCCGTCCTTCCTGTAATGGGACGACCAGAACTGCACACAATACTCCAAATGAGGCCGAACCAAAGTCCTATAAAACTGCAACGTGAATTCCTGACTCTTGTACTCAATGCCCAGACGGATGAAGGCAAGGGCAAACCATAGGCCTTCTTTGCCACACTGCCTACTTGTGTTGCCACTTTCAAGGAGCTGTGGACTTGGATCCCTAGGTCCCTATGCATCAGTGCTGCTAAAGGTCTTGCCATTAACAGTATACATTCCCCTTACACCTCACGGTGGCTCAGTTTAAATTACATCTGCCTTTCCTCCGATTAACGACCCTCTGACTAAAGAAGTTCCTCCTCACCTCCTTTCTAAAAGAGCACACTTTAATTCTGATGAGATAGATAGATAAACATAGCACAAAAAGTAAGGAAATTTGTGTTTGGTAGATTATTTCTTTGTTGTAACAATGCTTCTTGGCAATAAATCTTATACCGTTGGAAAGCCTGTTTATTTCCCTTTTAAATGGTGCCACATTTGTAAGGAACATGCATTTGTGGGATGAGCAGCAGAGCTGAGTATATGGGTTGCGCCCATGAAAAATTTGCCAAATCTTCTCTGCCAATGCCAAACAGCTTATTCTGCTGTTGCTATTGACTCTTGTTTCGAGCTTCTGGTACCCCCAGGTGCTGACAATCAGGTGCCACGTTTGACTGATCTGGATAGGGCCCGTGCGATAGGGCAACTTCCAGCTGGTGACATTGCTCGCCCCCACAGAGCAGGGTTTCTTAGAGACTACCTCCAGAATTTGGGAGTGGAGAGGATGGAATGGACTGCCAGCAGTCCTGACCTCAACCCCATTGAACACTTGTGGGATCAGCTTGGGCGTGCTGTTCGTGCCAGAGTGACTAACACAACCACGTTGGCTGACTTGCGACAAATGCTGGTTGAAGAATGGGATGCCATCCCACAACAGTGTGTGACCAGGCTGGTGACCAGCATGAGGAGGAGGTGCCAGGCTGTTGTGGCTGTGTATGGTTCTTCCACACGCTACTGAGGCTCCTGTTTATTAAATGAATAAATTGTTAAATTGCCAATATGTCTTGTTTCTTCAGACTTCAATCATCCAATCCACCGAACAAGAGTCAATGGCAGAATAAGCTGTTTGGCATTGGCAGTGAAGATTTGGCAGATTTTTCATGGGCGCAACCCACATACTCAGCTCTGCTGCTCATCCCACAAATGCATGTTCCTTACAAATGTGGCACCATTTAAAAGGGAAATAAACAGGCTTTCCAACGGCATAAGATTTATTGCCAAGAAGCATTGTTACAACAAAGAAATAATCTACCAAACACAAATTTCCTTACTTTTTGTGCTATGTTTAGATAGATAGATAGATAGATAGATAGATAGATAGATAGATAGATAGATAGATAGATAGATAGATAGATAGATAGATAGATAGATAGATAGATAGATAGATAGATTGATAGATAGATAGATAGATAGATAGATAGATAGATAGATAGATAGATAGATAGATAGATAGATAGATAGATAGATAGATAGATAGATAGATAGATAGATAGATAGATCGATCTACCAGTGGAAACATCCTTTCCACATCCACTCTATCGGCGACACAGTGGCGCAGCGGTAGAGTTGCTGCCTTACAGCGAATGCAGCGCCGGAAACTCAGGTTTGATCCTGACTACGGGCGCTGTCTGTACGGAGTTTGTACGTTCTCCCGGTGACCTGCATGGATTTTCTCCGAGATCTTTGGTTTCGTCCCACACTCCAAAGACGTGCAGGTATGTAGGTTAATTGACTGGGTAAATGTAAAGATTGTCCCTAGTGTGTGTAGGATAGCGTTAATGTGCGGGGATCGCTGGGCGGCGCTGACTCGGTGGGCCGAAGGGCCTGTTTCCTCACTGTATCTCTAAATCTAAAAAAATCTATGCCTTTCATTATTCGGTAAGTTTCAATAAGGTCCCCCCTCAACCTTCTAAACTCCAGCGAGTACAGGCCCAGTGCCGACAAACGCTCATCATATGCTAACCCACTCATTCCTGGGATCATTCTTGCAATCCTCCTCTGGATTCTCTCCAGACCCAGCACATCCTTCCTCGCTTATATATTCAAAGGCCCCAACTAATGAAGTCAAGCATGCATATGTCTTCTTCGTCACCATTATCTGCTTGTGTTGCCATGGTCACAGTGTGGAAACAGGCCCTTCGGCCCAACTTGTACATGCCGACCAGCATGCCCTATCTACACTAGTACCACCTGCCTGCGTTTGGCCCATTTACCAAATTTACCTCTAAACCTTTACCTGCACAAATATTTTTTACACATTGTGATAGTCCCTGCCTCAACTACCCCCTCTGGCAGCTCGTTCCATACACCCACCACCCTCTTGCTCCTCAGGTCCCTATCAAATATTTCTCCTCTCACCTTAAACATGTATCCTGTATCCTTGATTGCCCTACTCTGGGTCAAATAATCTGTGCATTCACCCTATCTGTACCCCTCATGATTTTATACACCTCTATAAGATCATCCCTCAGCCTCGTGCGCTCCAAGAAATAAAGTCCTCGCCTGCCCAACCTCTCCCTGTAGCTCAGGCCCTCGAGTACTGGCAACATCCTCGTAAACCTTCTCTGCGCTCTGTCCAGCTGAAGGAAAGTTAGGGCAGTGCAAATTAAGAATTGTACCCCTGGTGCATACGTCAAACACAATAGACAATAGGTGCAGGAGTAGGCTATTCGGCCCTTCGAGCCAGCACCACCATTCAATGTGATCATGGCTGATCATTCTCAATAAGTACCCCGTTCCTGCCTTCTCCCCATACCCCCAGACTCCGCTATCCTTAAGAGCTCTATCTAGTTCTCTCTTGAATGCATTCAGAAACTTGGCCTCCATTGCCGTCTGAGGCAGAGAATTCCACAGATTTACAACTATCTGACTGAAAAAGATTTTCTTCATCTCCGTTCTAAATGGCCTACCCCTTATTCTTAAACTGTGGCCCCTTGTTCTGGACTCCCCCAACATTGGGAATATGTTTCCTGCCTCTAATGTGTCCAACCCCTTAATAATCTTATACGTTTCGATAAGATCCATATAAGACTATTAAGGTGTTGGACACGTTAGAGGCAGGAAACATGTTCCCAATGTTGGGGGAGTCCAGGGGACGGGATGAAACTGGTAACAAAAAGAACCATAAGCGACCTGATTTTTACACAGGGAGAGGGTCAAAGACAGGATTGTCCTGCCTTGCCAGCAGTCGGACTGGAGGCTGATTCAATGGTCGCGTTCAAAGGGAAGCTAGGTGTGCATCTGAAAAGAAAGAATTTGCACGGCTGTGGGGAAGGGTTGGGGGAGTGGGACTAGCTGGATGGGGCTAGTTCTGAGCTGATGGGTCAAATGGCCTTTCTCACCTGTAAGCACTCTCTAAGCCTGCAGGTTTTGCTCTTTGAAACTAGGGAATATGCATACCTCCCTTAAGTAAAGATGAAAATACAGTTGAACATCCATCGCCCTCCTTTTCCCCACTCCCGTCCGGCAGAAGGTACAGAAGCTTGAAAGCGCGCACCACCAGACTCAGGAATAGCTTCTTCCCCTCTGTGATCAGGTTTCAAAACAGTTCTCCCATAAGGTCTCCCAAAAAAAATTGGTCCATTAGAGAGTCAGAGTGGACAGCTATGTGCTGAGCCGGAAGAAATGGGGGAGATATTAAACAATTTCTTTTCTTCGGTATTCACCGAGGAGAAGGATATTGAATTATGTGAGGTAAGCGAAACAAGTAGAGTAGTGATGGAAATTATGAGGATTAAAGAAGAGGAGGTACGGACACTTTTGAAAAATATAAAAAAGGATAAGTCTCCAGGTCCTGATAGGATATTCCCTAGGACATTGAGGGAAGTTAGTGCAGAAATAGCAGGGGCTATGACGGAAATATTTCAAACGTCATTAGAAACGAGGATGGTGCCGGAAGATTGGCGCATTGCGCATGTTGTGCCTTTGTTTAAAAAAGGTTCTAAAAGTAAACCTAGCAATTATAGACCTGTTAGTTTGACGTCTGTGGTGGGAAAATTAATGGAATCGTTGGGTATTAATTGTGAGGTTGCAAGATGGATTCAACAATGGCTGAATGGGAGATACCAGAGGGTAATGGTTGACAACTGTATGTCAGGTTGGAGGCCAGTGTCTAGTGGAGTACCCCAAGGATCTGTGTTGGGTCCACTGTTGTTTGTCATTTACATTAATGATCTGGATGATGGTGTGGCAAATTGGATTAGTAAATATGCAGATGATACTAAGATAGGTGGTGTAGTTAATAATGAAGTAGAGTTTCAAAGTCTACAGAGAGACTTGGGCCTTTTGGAAGGGTGGGCTGAAAGATGGCAGATGGAATTTAATGCTGATAAGTGTGAGGTGCTGCATTTTGGTAGGACAAATCAAAATAGGACGTACAGGGTAAATGGTAGGGAATTGAGGAATGCAGTGGAACAGAGGGATCTGGGAATAACTGTGCATTGTTCCCTGAAGGTGGAATCTCATGTGGATAGGGTGGTGAAGAAGGCGTTTGGTATGCTTGCCTTTATAAATCAGAGCTTCGAATATAAAAGTTGGGATGTAATGTTAAAATTGTACAGGGCATTGGTGAGGCCGAATCTGGAGTATGGTGTGCAGTTCTGGTCGCCAAATTATAGGAAGGATGTCGACAAAATGGAGAGGGTACAGAGGAGATTTACTAGAATGTTGCCTGGGTTTCAGCACTTAAGCTACAGAGAGAGGTTGAACAGGTTGGGTCTTTATTCTTTGGAGCGTAGAAGTTTGAGGGGGGACTTGATAGAGGTTTTTAAAATTTTAAGAGGGACGGACAGAGTTGACGTGGGTAGGCTTTTCCCCTTGAGAGTGGGGAAGATTCCAACAAGGGGACATAACTTTAGAATTGAGGGACAAAAGTTTAGGGGTAACATGAGGGGTAATTTCTTTACTCAGAGGGTGGTGGCTGTATGGAATGGGCTTCCGGTGGAAGTGGTGGAGACAGGCTCGATTTTATTATTTAAGAGTAAATTGGATAGGTATATGGATGAGAGGGGATTGGAGGGTTATGGTCTGAGAGCAGGTAGATGAGACTAGGTCAGAGAGAGTGGTCGGCGTGGACTGGTAGTGCCGAACGGGCCTGTTTCCGTGCTGTAGTTGTTATATGGTTATATCGTTATAAGGTCGGGTACAGTCCTGATTTTCCAACCGACCTCATTGTGGAAACTGGACATTTTGTCTGGAACTATAACGCTACAAACACTCTGGTATTTTTCCCTTCGCTCTACCAGTTGTACTTGTCATAGAATCATAGTCATACAGCACGGAAGCAAGGCCCTTCGGCCAAACTCGTCCATGCCGTCCCATTTGCCCGTGTTTGCCCCATGTCCCTTGAAACCTTTCCTATCCACGTCCACAATCCAACAATCTTGTGTTTGGCTTGATTGTATTCTTGTATAATATTATTTAATTCGATTGTTAATTTGATCATCAACAATCAGTAACCCGTGCCTGCCTTCTCTCCATATCCCTTGATTCCACTAGCCCCTAGAGCTCTATCTAACTCTCTTTTAAATTCATCCAGAGAATTGGCCTCCACTGCCTTCTGTGGCAGAGAATTCCACAAATTCACAACTCTCTGGGTAAAAAAGTTTTTTCTCATCTCAGTTTGAAATGGCCTCCCATGTATTTTTAGACTGTGGCCCATGGTTCTGGACTCCCCCAACATTGGGAACATTTTTTCTGCATCTACCTTGTCCAGTCCTTTTATAATTTTATATGCCTCAATAAGATCCCCTCTCTTCCTTCTAAATTCCAGCCCAGTCTTTCCAATCTTTCCTCATATGACAGTCCCGCCATCCCGGGGATTAACCTGGTGAACCTACGCTGTACTGCCTCAATAGCAAGAATGTCCTTCCTCAAATTAGGAGACCAGAACTACACACAATACTCCAGATGTGGTCTCACCAGGGCCCTGTACAACTGCAGAAGGACCCCTTTACTCCTATACTCAAATCCTCTCGTTATGAAGGTCAACATGCCATTAGCTTTCTTCACTGCCTGCTGTACCTGCATGTTTACTTTCAGCGACTGGTGTACAAGGACACCCAGGTCTCTTTGCACTTCCCTTTTTCCTAATTTGACACCACTGAGATAATAATCTGCCTCCTTGTTTTTTACCGCCAAAGTGGATAACCTCACATTTATCTACATTATACTGCATCTGCCCACTCACGCAACAAAAGCTTTTCACTGTACATATGACAATAATAAACCAAAGCATGAACATAAAGGGGATGAGCAACGTTATTTTATGCATCCATATTTGAAGAGAATTGATCAAATAACAATTGATATTTTCACATCAAAACAAGATTAATCTGGAGAGAGTGGATGTGGACAGGACGTTTGATAGGGCCTGGACTTACTGGAGTTTAGAAAGATGAGAGAGGACCTCATTGATACCTACCGAATAGTGAAAAGCCTGGATAGAGTGGATGTGGAGAGTGTGTAGTCGTAGTGGAGGAGGTTTACAAGAATGATCCCAGGAATGAGTGGGTTAGCATATGATGAGCGTTTGATGGCACTGGGCCTGCACTCGCTGGAGTTTAGAAGGTTGAGGGTGGACCTCATTGAAACTTACAGAATAATGAAAGGCATAGATAGAGTGGATGTGGAAAGGATGTTTCCACTGGTGGGAGAGTCTAGGACCAGAGGTCACAGCCTCATAATAAAAGGACATACCTTTAGAAAGGTGATGAGGAGGAATTTCTTTAGTCAGAGGTTGGTGAATCTGGGGATTTCTTTGCCACAGACGGCTGTGGAGCAGGGCCGTCTTAACGCATGGGCCTGATGGGCACTTGCCTGGGGCCCCACGAGCATAGGGGCCCCATGCTGATCTGTGTATGTTAAGTGACTTGCAATAAATAAATACTACTTTAAAAATGTAGGTTCAATAAGTGCTTTTTTTGCAACATTTTCGGTCCCTAAGTGTTTTTTTCGCAACATTTTCCATCCTTATGTGCTTCTCACAGCGATCTGTTTCGCAACAATTAGCTCCCTAAGTGCTTTGCTTTTCCATCCCTAAGTGCATCTCACAGCGATCTGTAAGTAGTTGTCGTAGGGGCCCCAGTACACTGCTTTGCCCAGGGCCCATAATGCTGTAAAGAAGGCCCTGCTGTGGAGGCCGTCAATGGATATTTTTAAGGCAGAGATTGATAGATTCTTGATCAGTACGGGTACCAGGGATTATGGGGAGGAGAATGGGGTTGAGAGGGAACGATAGATCAGTCATGATTGAATGGCGGGGTAGACTTGATGGGCCGAAGGGCCTCATTCTGCTCCTATAACTTATGAACTTCCCCTCAACTGTAAGACGTCTTTCTGCATTCTGCATCTTCCCCTTCGCTGATTCTATTGCGCCTGAGTTTGGCTCGATTGTATTTATGCATGGTATCATCTGAATTGACTGGACAGCATGCGAAAACAAAGCTTTCCACTGTAGCTTGGGTACACGTGACAATAATAAACCTAAACCTGTAAGTAGAACGTGCTCTGTCTAACGGTTCATATCTGAGCTATTGCTATTTTGGAGAGTTACCAAGGGAGCAATCATGGCAAGGTTCTCCCATTAAAGCCAGTGGTTTCAGATGAGAGGGGAAATATGATGTGACGATGTTTTGTCTAACTCTTGTGAAGACCTGCCTTAAAAAAGAACTATTTCAATGCGACGTTAATCCGACTTCATTTTTAATGGACCATGCACTGGAAATCAGCATGCAAAGGATGAAATGTTTATGCAAGGTCTGTTTTTTAAGTCTGCTTAAATCACGGCAGCTGAGGGGGTACTTCAAAAATCCTAAATAAAAGTCAGCCCGTGAGTCTGTTTCTAAAACAGATTTTCCATTGTTTAGGCCGTTTGCAATGATATATAAGGTAGGGTTTCCCTGGGTTATGTCTGTGCTTGTGCGTTAACATAATCATAAAGGATTCCTTTGGAGAGTGAGAGACCTCTGTTTGTGTGGCCCTACCTAGGCTGCTGAGAAGCAAATTGAATTAGTTCTCATTAAACAGCCACGGCAGCTAATGCTCAAAGAATCCCTGCGTGGTTTGAGTGTTGATAGATAAGAGCAGGTTTGGAAATAAATCAAAACGCGGTCCAAATCTGATGAGAATGGAACACACGCTAACGTCCCTCCAAATGGAAAGATCTTTTTGACTAAATAACTCAGGTTATTCTATAATCATTTAAGAGGCTGAGTTAAAGGTGGCGCAGCGGTAGAGTTGCTGCCTTGCAGCGCGGGAGACCCGGGTTCGATCCTGACTACGGGTGCTGTCTGTACGGAGATTGCACGTTCTCCCCGTGACCACGTGGGTTTTCTTCAGGCGTTCCGGTTTCCTCCTGCACTCCAAAGACGTTCAAGTTTGTGGGTTAATTGGCTTCAGTAAAAATTGTAAATTGTCCCGAGCGTGCAGGAGAGTGCTAGTGTGCGGGGATCGCTGGTCGGCGCAGACTCGGTGGGCCAAAGGGCCTGTTTCCGCGATGTATCTCTAAACTAATGGAAACATCCACTCTATCCAGGCCTTTCACTAATACAGTGATAAGGTACTACAGATGGATACTTGAATAAAAAGTCAGTTCTTCGTCTGATGGTTTATGTGAAGTTTTAAATCAGAGGTGAGACAAGAGATGAAATTGATACCCACAAACACTTTACTTAGCTACACTTCCTGTTTTCTTTTTGAATAAATGCTTTCATTAAAAGACCTTGAGCTAATGAACTCATTTTATAAAAATGAAATGCAAAACCTGAGAAAGGCACTAATTTCCACAGGATAGGATGCCACCATGCACCAGACTAACAAGGACTGCGTAATTTATTGAGCGGAAAAGAAGCAAGAAGTTCAAAGGTTTTCGAACAAAAAATATGCTGGAGATACACAAACCCAGAGTCAAGGATGTTGGGAAAAAACTGCAGATGCTGGTTAAAATCGAAGGTAGACACAAAATGGTGCAGTAACTCAGCGGGTCAGGCAGCGTGTCGGGAGCATCTCTCCTGAGAGGCTGCCTGATCGGCTGAGTTACTCCAGCATTTTGTATCTGCTCCAGAATCAGGGGTGTTTACTTATCAAAAGTTCCGACAATGGAACAATGAGATCCTTACTTGCTGTGGCATAACAGGCCTGTAAACACAATGCACATAGATGGCCTGTAAACACAATGCACATAGATGATACATAATGATAAAAAGGTCAATAATTTAATAGCCCCAATACTAATGACAAAAAACCTGCAGCTCTGAGTTCAACCAAAGCCAGTCCAGAGAGGTTCATTACTGAGGTTAGTGTTGTGTACAGTTTAAGAGCCTGATGGTTGTCGGGATGAAATGTGCAGGATGGAACTGCACATGCTGCTTTACACCGAAGATAGACACAAAAAGCTGGAGTAACTCAGCGGCTCAGGCAGCAACAATGAATGAATGAATGAATGAACACTTTGTCACGTGACGAGTCACGGTGAAAGTCTCTGCTTGCAAACCCAAGGTATGCAAATAGTCGCCACATAAAGGGCGCATACAAAGTTACAAAGTATCCCACCACATGTCCCCCATTGTACTCTCCCCCCACCCCCTCACTCACGGCAGTCCCCCCACGCCGGCCCCTCCTTTGTTCATCCCTTCGTAGCGGCGTCCACACTTCCACGTGTCTGTCCTCGTCCGTCGGTCGGCGCCATCACCGGCCGCCGAACCGACCTCTCCGCTATCGCCGCTTGGTCCCCTACACCACCGTGGATACGACCCAGTATCCAGCCGCGGGTTCCGCCGACTCGCGGGGCTCCAGCCACCCGCGAGGCTGCGGCCCGCATGGCTCTTCCAACCCGCCAGGCTCTTCCCACCCGCCAGGCTCCACCCACCCGCCAGGCCCCACCCACCCACCAGGCCCCACCCACCCGCCAGGCCCCACCAACCCGCGAGGCTCCACCCACTCGCGAGGTTCCACCCACTCGCGAGGCTCCACCCACCTGTGAGGCTTCACCCACCCGCAAGGCCCCACTCACCCGTGAGGCCCCACCCACCCGCGAGGCTCCACCCACCCGCGAGGCTCGACCCACCCGCGAGGCCCCACCCACCCACGAGGCTCCAGCTCGCGAGGCCCCACCCACCCGCGAGGCTCCACCCACCCGCGAGGCTCCACCCACCAGTGAGGCTCCACCCACCCGTGAGGCCCCACCCACCCGCGGGTTCCCACCCACCCGCAAGGGCCCACCCACTCGCCTGGCCCCACACACCCGTGAGGCCCCACCCACCCGCGAGGCCCCACCCACCCGCGAGGCTCCGGCTCGCGAGGGTTCTCCACGGCCTCCTGTGAGGCGTCTGATCAGAGATGATCAGATCTCTGACCAGGGATGTTGCCTGTCCCGCCGAGTTACTCCAGCATTTTGTGTGTCTTCGGTTGTTGGGATGAAGGTGTTCTTAAACTGGGAAGGGTCACGGTTTTCAGACTCTTCTAACTTCTTCCTGATTGTAGGAGTGAAATGAGAGCGTGCCCAGCCAGCGTGGTGTGAGTCTTTGAAGATATTGGCAGCCTTTACCAAAACATAAGCTGCTGAAGGAGCTGGCAGTACCAGAGCAAGCAAGGCGTTGATGATTTGGGTTGCGACCTTGCATCAGGAGACTGTTGATTCACACACAGGGCATTGGCTGTCAGAGGCAGCATTTTGGCACATTCCTCAAATGCACTAGGGGAGGTGAACACTCATTTCAGTTGGAATAAAGGGGAATCCTCTGTGCTTGTTGACAGTGTTCAGTTTAGTCCAGAGATACAGTGTGGAAACAGGCCCTTCGGCCCACTGAGTCCACATCGACCAATGATTATTTGTACACTAACACTATCCTACACACTAGAGATAATTTGCAGAAGCAAATTAACCTACAAACCTGCACGTCTTTGGAGTGCGGGAGGAAACCAGAGCACCCGAAGAAAACCCACGCGGTCACAGGAAGAACGTGCAAACTCTGTAAAGACAGCACCCATAGTCGGGATCAAACCCGGGTCTCTGGCGCTGTGAGGCAGAAATTCTACTGCTGTGCTGCTGTTCAACTCAAAGTGAATGGATGCCTTCCTAGAATAGTCACGTTGAGCGTAAAACCTCTTCTGCAGCTTGCCCTTAGAGCACCTTGCGCTGACTCGACTTTGAAAGAGCGATTAGCTCACAGCCTGCACCATTACTTACTCCAACCCTGAGTTGTTCATGCTTTTGTGTGCAGTGTCTCACCATCTTCTGATCTCAGTTATCAGAGCAGAATTAGGCCATTCAGCCCATCAAGTCTCCGCCATTCAATCATGGCCCATCATCTCTCCCTCCTAACCCCATTCTCCTGCCTTCTCCCCATAACCCGACGCCCGCACTAATCAAAATTCCATTAATCTGCGTCTTAAAAATATCCACTGACATGGTCTCCACAGCCTTCTGTGGCAATGCATTCCACAGATTCACCACTTTCCTGATCTCTCCTCTCTCTCAGCACCCTAGATGTTATGAAGATTTTTCTTATAACTATTCTTTACATCAGCGAGACCAAGCTCAGGCTCGGCGATCGTTTCACTCACTCTTCTAATATGATTTCGATCGGGAACTAGAGAACCACGTAAAAGTTACTTTGGAAAATGACGAGCAGAAAAAAAGCTGTCTTGAGAAAAAAACAGCTTGGAGAAAAAAAAAACTTTCCATGTAACCTCTCCACAGCAATCAGACACTGTTGCCACTTAAGAACACAGCTGCTCGTTTCACTTCGGTCAGCCATTGAAATTGAGAAGCAAACCCGTATTGAGTTCTGCGCAAGGATACTCTATTAAACAATGTAACGTACAGCCTTCATTTTTAGCTTGCAGTAACAAAAATACCTTTGTAGCTATTAAAAAGATCTTTACTTTTGAAAATACCGTTGTTACTCTCTACGCCCTGAATTATCATTGACACGATTGTATTTATAACGCAATTCTCCATAACACGATTTGGACATTGGGCCGAAAACCTGTTTTCGCACTACATGACTACACCGATCAGCCAAAACATTATGACCTGATGAGCCGAAGGATGAGGGGGGATCTTATTGAAACATATAAGATAATTAGGGGATTGGACACATTAGAGGCAGGAAACATGTTCCCAATGTTGGGGGAGTCCAGAACAAGGGGCCACAGTTTAAGAATAAGGGGTAGGCCATTTAGAACGGAGATGAGGAAGAACTTTTTCAGTCAGAGAGTGGTGAAGGTGTGGAATTCTCTGCCTCAGAAGGCAGTGGAGGCCAGTTCGTTGGATGCTTTCAAGAGAGAGCTGGATAGAGCTCTTAAGGATAGCGGAGTGAGGGGGTATGGGGAGAAGGCAGGAACGGGGTACTGATTGAGAGTGATCAGCCATGATCGCATTGAATGGCGGTGCTGGCTCGAAAGGCTGAATGGCCTACTCCTGCACCTATTGTCTATTGTCTATTGTCTATTGTCTATTATGCCCACCTGCCTAATATGCTGTTGGTCCTCCGTGTGCAGCCCCATACGCAGCAGGGTGCGATGCACTGTGTATTGTGACACATTCCTCCCGTGACCACCATTAACATTTTCTGTGACTTGTGCCACAGTCGACCTTCTGTCGGTTCGGACCAGATGGGATAGCCTTCGTTGCCCTCGCGCATCGATGAGCCTTGGGCGCCCAACACCCTGTCTGTCGCCGGTTTGTGCTTTGACCCTCCTCGGACCACTGTCGGTAGGTACTCACCACTGCTGACCGGGAGCACCCCACAAGCCTTGCCGTTTCAGAGATGCTCTGACCCAGTCGTCTGGCCATAACAATTTGGCCCTTGTCAAAGTCGCTCAGGTCTTTACTCCTGCCCATTTCTCCTATATCCAACACGTCAACTTCAAGAACTGACTGTTCACTTGCTGCCTAATATATCTCACCCCTTGACAGGTGCCATTGTAACAAGATAATCAATGTTATTCACTTCACCTGTCAGTGGTCATAATGTTTTGGCTGATCGGTGTGTAACACACTATAATAGAGCGACCTGTATTACATTTCTCAAATCCATTTTCCACTTCAGTTTTGTGATCCTATCAACATTGGTGAGGAGGCAATTTGCACCATCTTACTGTGTCAACCGTGTTTGTTTACTTACTGATTTTATTCCTGGCCTGATTCACTTTCTCTCCAAGCGATTTTGCTTCCGTGTACCTGGTGAAAACCAACAGGAGAAGATAAAGAGATCAGGTCTTTGATCTGTAAACCCTTGCTGGTGCATATAAACCTTCAACTAGTTTTCATTATTGACTCAGTACCGCTCACAGGAACTTTCACCCTTTATAATTTTACTGGGTAACAGCAGAGAACAATACCCGAGCTGGAATACATAACATTTAATTTGAATGCCCTGGCCCACATTCTTGTCAATGAAATCGGGGGGAAGGCTTAATTCCTGGATCATTTGGTGTGTGTTTCTCACTCTGTCAAGTAGTGGGTTTTTTTAAATTTAAATTTAAAAAAAAAAAAAATTTTATATCAAAAAATACTTTATTCAAGTAATAAATATTTACAAAACATCTTCTTTTCGACAACTCCATCCGACATTTCCGGAGGTTACACGTTCAATGCAGATATTCATTTCAAAATGTACCCAGAATCCCTTGTTTTGAGGGGCGTCTCTCTCCACCACACCCTGCCCTCCATGTCCAGCAGCGGAAGGACCCTAGACTGTGGTCCTCCCCCACAGGGCCTTGGCGTTGGCTGCACCGAGCTTCAGTGCGTCCCTCAGCACGTACTCCTGCAGTCTGCAGCGGGCCAGTCGGCAACATTCCCCCACGGACAGCTCGCTCCGCTGGGAGGCCAACAAAGCTCGGGCAGACCAAAGAGCGTCTTTAACCGAGTCGATGACCTTCCAGCAGCGCTCGATGTCCGTCTCTGAATGCGTCCCTGGGAACAGCCCGTAGATCACAGAGTCCTCTGTGACGGAGCTGCTCGGAATAAATCGTGACAGGGACCCCTGCAAACCTCTCCAGACTCTCTTGGCAAATCCACACTCTGTGAAGAGGTGGGCAACCTTCTCCTCTCACATCTGTCAAGTAGTGGTGTGGTACTGATCCATACAAGTTTAAGACCGCAAGAATTAGAAGCAGAGTTAGGCCATCGAGTCTACTCCACCATTCAACCATGGTTGGTAAATTTTTCCCTCTCAACCCCATTCTCTTGCATTCTCTCTGTCACCTTTGACGCCCTTGCTAATCAAGACCCTATCAAGTTCAGCTTTTTTAAAAAAACAACGTCATGTCCCCCACAGCCGCCTGTGGCAATGAATTCCATCGATTCACCACCCTCAGCAGCTGAGCTTATTGTCACGTGTACTGAGGTACAGAAAAAGCTTTTGGTGCATGCCATCCAGTCAGCAGAAAGACTATACATGATTACAATCAATCCATTTACAGTGAAGGTAGACACAAAATGCTGGAGTAACTCAGCGGGTCGGGCAGCATCTCTGGAGAGAAAGAATGGATGATGTTTCGGGTCGAGGCCCTTCTTCACACTCAGTGGGCCAAAGGTGGCCCATGGAATTTATAGAATGCCCTCTCTTTATCGCCCTCTAGCTCTTTCTCCTCATTTAGACATACAAGCAAGGATGTAATGCTGAGGCACAGGTTAGGCCACATTTGGAATATTGTGAGCTGCTTTGGGCCCCATTTCTGAGGAAGAATGTGCCGGCTTTGGAGAGAGTCCAAAGGTGAGAGTTCAAGGCGGCACAATGGCGCAGCGGTAGAGTTGCTGCCTTACAGCGAATGCAGCGTCGGAGACCCGGGTTCCATCCCGACTACGGGTGCCGTCTGTACGGAGTTTGTACGTTCTCCCCGTGACCTGCGTGGGTTTTCTCCGAGATCTTCGGTTTCCTCCCATACTCCCAAAGACGTGCAGGTTTGTAGTAGGAAAAAAAACTGCAGATGCTGGTTTAAATTGAAGGTAGACACAAAATGCTGGAATAACTCAGTGGGTCAGGCAGCATCTCAGGAGAGAAGGAATGTGTGACCTTTCGGGTCGGAACCCTTCTTCAGGTTAATTGTAGGTTAATTGTAAAAATTGTCCCTAGAGTGTGTAGGATAGTGTTAATATGCAGGGATCGCTGGTCGGCACGGACCCAATGGGCCGAAGGGCATGTTTCTGCACTTTATCTCTAAACTAAACTAAATTAAAGGATGTTTACGAGAATGATCCCGAGAATGAGTGGGTTAACGTATGAGGAGCGTTTGACGGCACTGGGCCTGTACTCACTGGAGTTTAGAAGGAAGAGAGGGGATCTCATTAAAACGTACTGAATAGTGAAAGGGCAGGATAGTGGATGTGGAGAGGATGTTTCCAGTGGTGGCAGAATCTAGAACCAGTGGACACGTCCTCAAAACAAAAGGACTTTCTTTAGAATGGAGATGAGGAAGTTCTTTAGTCAGAGGGTGGTGAATCTGTGGAATTCATAGCCACAGATGGCTGTGGAGGCCAAGTGATTGGGTACTTCAAACTCGGCGAAGCACAGAGTTTGATAGGTTCTTGATTAGTAAGGATGTCAATGGTTACAGGGAGAAGTCAGGAGAATGGGGTTGAGAGGGAAAGATAGATGAGCCATGGTCGAATGGTGGAGCAGACTCGATGGGCCGAATGGCCTAACTCTGCACCCTATGATCTTGAGTTCCTCATACCAAGGGCATCTACACAGGTGTTTATGTGGCTCAGTGTCAGATCTTGCTTGTCAACACACCTGTAAACAGCCCAGCGGTGTTTTACGAGAGAAAGAGGGACGGAGAGGGAGGGAGGGAGGGAGGGGGAAGGGGGGGGGGGAGAGAGTGAGAAAGAGAGAGGGAGAGAGA